>NC_034411.1:102656733-102860031 GCF_002078875.1 Numida meleagris
AGATAGATAGATAGATAGAGAGATAGATGTCTGTGTGTGTAATGCATGTTAATTATTGTTTGTTTGTATATGTATATTAAACATGATGTAGTGATGTGGAATAAGGGGTGGAATGTCATGGTTTTAAGATTTTTGGTTATTGGTATTCCACATCATAACATCATGCAGTGTACCGGGAGTTAAAGAGTTAATGCTCCAGTTCTGTGGATCATGGATAGTTCCGGGTACCTGGTCCTCAGAGGAACTACATTTCCCGGGGGACTTTGCTGCTCTGTTACCATTTCCCTTCAGAGGGAAAGATAAAACTGTTTGCAGATCTTAAGACTCTCCCTCTTCTCTTCCCGCCTCTCGTCCCGGCAGCATCTTCCTTCCCAGCCGCCTCACCATTGGCACTAGAGTAAGGCCTACTTTAATTTTGGACACTCTTTCATTTTATTGGATTTATTAGCTTAATTTGTAATTATATTGTATTATATTGTGTTATTTTGCATTCCAATATCTTATTTAGTAAATTAGTTTGTTTCTCCTCAGATCGTTGCTGCTGTTTTGTTTTTAGGCCCATCTCCCTACCCTTTTTCCCTTTTCCCTTTTCCCTTTCCCGGAGCATGGGTCCGTGGGTCCCCCCCCCAAAAAAGTCACGGAACCGGGCACCCTGTTGACAGCAGGGATGCTGCAGCTGCTGCTCTTACACAGGAAAGAGGAGATGATCACCTGGGAGGTGGCTTCCAGAGGTCCATTTATTGGGAGAGCTCCTGCTCCCTGGTAGGGCATGACAGGGATCTGCTGCTCGCTGAGTGTGTGTCCTGGTGGGCTCCCTCCTGCAATTACAGGGATTGATGTCCATAGCCAAAGGAGCTCCTCTGGCTGCTGATCTGCAGGAGTGTTTTTCAGGCCTACTGCCTCTTGCCCCTGTCCTCCTGAGGGGACTGGATTCTTCTCTCACGCTCTCTTCTCTTCCTGCACCTGGGGCTGCAGTTGCAGGTGCAGCCAATCTCTGGGAGCTTTCACTGCCTGCCTGGCTGCAGTGTGGTGCTTTGGTACATGTAGGGCAGAGTGTCCCAGAGTCAGATCTGTTCTTGGTGCATCTCTTGCCCTTCTCTTCCACTCTGTGTCCTCGCCACAGGTTCCTCTGCTGCCAAGTCTGTCCTTGGTTGCTTGACATTGTTTGTGAGCAGTTTTGAAATAGAAGCCTGCACCTGCTGCTGCAGCTCATCAGCAGTTTGTCTGGCTTTGTTCAACTTTCTAATTCTTTTGAAGAACCACTTCATGACGCAGGTTAGAGACTCGGTCCCAGTGGCATTTGGAGTCTGTGGCAGACCTGAGTGTCTCTGCTCATTGAAGAAGTGCTTTCTCAGTGGGGACGTTTTTCTTGGAGGAGCTGGCTTGTCCTGGGTGTGTCCCTTGCCCTTCTGCTCCTGACCCCTGGTATCATCTGGTAGCAATCTGCTGCTCACTGGCGCTGTGCCCGCCTGGACACCAGCAGGATGAAGAACACTCTCAGACGGGGCAGGAGCTTGGGGCTCCAAGAGCAGCCCGCTCCCAGGAAGCAGCACGTGGGCTGGCTCCCTACAGGCAACAGGAGCCAGCATCTCCACGTGCCTGTGGCTGCTGCCACTCTGGCTCAGCCCCTTTCTGTGCCTGGCCTCACTGGCACCACTGAAAGTCTTATCTTGAGATGCCACCAAGTCCTCCTTCACTGCCTCCAGAGGCGGATGTGGGCTTTCCCTTTTGCCCAGTAGTTTGGGTGATCCTCTAGTCTCACGTCGATCTGTGTCTACACAGGCCGTCTTCCCTTCCTTGAGGGCTCCTCACCTCTCTTCTTGATCATGGAATAGAGGGCCTTGCCAGCAGCTTGGAGCTTGACCCTGGCACACTGAATGCAAAGGCACAGGAGGGCCGTCACAAAGCAGCAGCTCTGTGGTAGAGGTGGTGTCCCTGGCCTAGGTGTCCTGTGTCCTGCTGCCTTGTGCCTGGGCCTCATCTCTGCATGTGCTGGCCGGGGCCTGAATGGTTCACAATGTGGCAGAAGCCTCCTGTCGCAGCGTGATAATTAATAGACCCTAAAGAACTGGGATCCCATCCCAGGGAGAGACACAATCACAGATGCTGTGGAGTCAACTCTCGTTTTCTGGAACTTTCGCACTGTCTTTTATAACCGTGCAGCCGCTGCGCATGGCCGATCGCACCCGGGTCATGCGCTCACTCACTTTTCTTCTCCACGCCAATCAGTATGGATGCCCCTACCGTTTTTATCCGCTTCAGCTTACTCCGCACAAATGATGTAATCTTTCCCGTGAATGCATGTTCAAGGAGCCCCTCTGGCTGCCAGCCAGCAGCAGTATTATTCCAGCTCTGCCGCCTCCTGGCCATGTCCCTGGGTGAATTCCTCTCTCCCACTGTTGCTCCTCGTCCATCAACCAGGCCTGCAGTGTTGGATGGAGCCACGCGCTTGGATCCTTCCTGGACAGGCACATAATTTGCCTTTTGTCTCTCAACATATTGGTACTGCTCCAGCCATAGATGCATCAACCAGTTCTGCTGGTCTTCAGTGCTTTCAGGGACTCCGTAGGAGGCAGTTTGGACTGGAACCTTCTTTTCTTGTGTGTGTGCATCTGGTGTGGAAAAAGATTTTCGAAGTTGACCACGGCGCTGCGCTGCTGACTTCCTTGCCCGAGCTTGCCTGTGCCTGTGCTGGAAGGACGAGAGGATGGACGCCCTCATATGCCTCCGTGGATGGGGAAGCCGGGAATGTTTCTGCCCCAGGACAGCCTCTGACAAACTCTTCTCCAGGTGCTGTGGTGCCTGCATTTTCACATTAGGATCCTCCAGATGACTTTTCTTAGCCTCATCCATGAAGGGCAGGTGCCTCACCGTGGGAACCAGCATCACATCAGGCTGTTTCCGATCACTGAGGCTTAGTCCCTGCTCCGCTTTCCTTTCTGGGATGGAGCTTTCCAAGTTCTCCTGGGTTTTCGGGTGAGGGCAAGGTGCCTCCATTTCCTCGCCACTGGTGCTCAAAGGGCATGGCGATGCCCTTGAAGAGCAGCTGTCTTCACTTGCTGTGACCCAGGTGGTGGAATCATCGCTGTCCTCAGGCATTTCCAAGATGCGCTTGTTTGAGCTGGAGAAAGAGAAGGAAGATGAGGGCAGTTCTGAGCCAAACACTCCTGAGGGCCCCAGGGCTCTTCTGTCGCCTCAAAGGCGTTGGCAGGCTGTGTCATTTCCACGGGGTCCCAACAAGTGAGTGCCCAAGGTTCTGTCCCAGCTTGCAGGGCACAGAGCGAGGATGACACTGTCATCTCTGTGCCTCAGTGATAATCCTCTCTACCAGGGCACTGCCTCTCAGACTGCAAGTCTGTGGATTTCCCTGTGTCTTCCCTGAGTGACTGCAGTTTTCCATGTCCCCAAGCCCTGCCCCTGCCCCTGCCCCCATCCTCATCCCCATCCCCTGTCAGTGGTCTTACATCTCCAAGCAACTGATCAAGGTATCAAGGTTCCTGTTGAACTGACAGATTATTTCATAGATATCGTCATCTAGCGTGGGCGCTGAGGAGCTGCAGCAGAGCAGAGAGCGGTGTTAGTGGGAGTGTCACTTGGTGGGAGGTGACTGGAGAGGGCTGCCGTGCTCCAAGAGGGGACAGTTTTACTTACTGCATCCTCGAGTGCTGTGAAGACGTGGGGAAGTCCCAAACTGTTGGGAAAGGAGACAGAGAGAGCGGATGGGGAGCACCTGATAGGGTGGTGGGCATGTGGGGCCAGGGGGTGTCTTTGCAGGGCATCTGCCCTTGCCCAGGGCTGCTCACCTCTAGAATTTTCCTGGTTGCCTCTGTGTTGGAACATCCTCTGTCTCTCTCTCTGTATGGGCACAGAAAGCAGCAAGTGAGAGGGGAGCATCCCCAGCAGCCTCAGCTGCACCCACAAACCCAGGGCACAGCCAGGCCCAGGCCCGTGCCTGCCCCGGGACTCCCGGCCGAGCCTGGCCAGGCCCTGCTGGGACACGGCCTCTCCTCCCTGGCAGGGCCCCCAGCCCAGACCTGGGATGACCCTGGCCCCTACTGACACCCCTCCCTGTGTTACAGTGCCTGGCTCAGCACTAGCCCTGACTCCTACCCTCCGATCCCACAAATCCATAACGAAGTCGAATAATGCTATGATCAGCATATTCCAGAGGATACGGTAGAAAATAGTGTAATAAGTGTAATCCTCCAGGCTGAGGAAGAAGCCCATTCCCCAGAAATCAGCCATGCCTGTGATGTGCAGAGAGAGCCAAGCAGTTAAGCTCCTCTCTCCAGTTAGCTCACGGGCAAAGTGGCACCCAGCCTTGCCCTGCCCCAAATTTGTGGTTGTCCCCTTTGTGATGCGGCTTGCTGTGTCACCAGCTGGGGGCTATGGCAACATTTGTGATGCAGGGACAGTGGGGTGTGGCACAGCCCGGCCAGCTCAGCACAGCAGGGCCATGGCCAGCCCGCCCCAGTGCCCAGCCCTGGCCCTGTGCAGGGCCACGCAAAGCCTCTGGCCTCTCACCAGGAAGGACTGAATCCCAGGCCCTGTGCCACGCTCCCGCTTTTGAGAGCCCACGAAGCACTTGTTGGCCTTCACGAGCCCAGCAAGGCAACGATGGCCGTGCTGCTGCTGCTTGCTCTTCCCTGGCATTTTCAGGGAAGACCTCGAGCGGATCAGCTCGGAGCAGAGGCTCGCGCCGACGGACCCATCGCAGAGAAGTGAAACTGAGGCAGAACACCACTAAAAGAAGCACAGGGAGAGCGAGGGAGCCCCAGCTCCCCCAGGTGGGAAGAGCACAGCTCCTGAGGAGCAGCAGCGGCGGTTGGCACAGAGTGAGCGAGTAGGGAGGGTGCAGTCCTCCTCCCCACTGAAGAGACCAGACCACCTAGCGCTGTTCACCTTATCAAGGGCACTAGACAAGCCGTGGTCTCCCTTTGGCCAAAAGCCATTGCAGAGAAGGCTGTGGTGACCCAGTCCGAGTGCCCACGTGGCTGTGCAGGTCTCTGGCTGCAGGGAGTGCCTGAGCCTGGCACAAGCGCTGGGGGCAGCAGGGATAGATCCTTCCTTGAAAGAGGAGCAGGGCTTTGGAAGGAGATGGATACCACAGCAAGGAGAGGTGGTGCCCACGGAGACATCTCTCTGCTATTCCCAGGATCGCTGCCTGTCCTAGTGCAGCCAGAGGAACAGGCGCTGGGGCCTCTACCTTCTCAGTCCCACCCAGCGTCATTGCTTTCTGCCCTTTGCTGCCTTGAAGGACTGGCACTGCTCCCAGCCCATGCTGAAAGCGTCAGGGAATGCTAGGCTCAGGTCCCTGCCCTCAGAGACCAGGACAGCCACTCTGTCCTCTCTGCAGAAGATGGCAACACAGCTGCCCACCTTGCCCATGCAAGGATGGCTGAGTAGTGAGCAGGTGTCATGGTTTTATGATTTTTGGTTATTGGTATTCCATATCATAATGCTGCTGCCATGTGCCTGGGCCTCTTCTCTGCATGTGCTGGCCAGGGCCTGAATGGTTCACAATTTGGCCGAAGCCTCCTCCACACAACTGACAATATCCTTACCATGAGTGTATTACACAGTGTTATCTAAGGGTCTGCGTCTGTGACATGGGGGACAGGCCCGGAAGAAAAAAAAGAAAGAAGAGAAAAGAGGAAAAAAAAAAAAAAATGTTGGTGGCTAGGGGCCGGCCCCGGGCGGTCCGGCAGCTAAAGCGGCAGGGAAGCCGCGGACCCGCACCCTGGAGAAACAAAGGGAAGAGGGGAAAGGCAGAGGACTCGTAGGCAGATCTAACACAAAAACAGCGGCACCAATCTGAGGAGGAACAAGTAATTTTACTAAATATATCAAAATGAGGCTAGTAGAATTGTAACAGAGAGTTTACAGGCTGAAAATCTTACACAATAAGCTGCAGGAGGACCATGTGCTTTCTCCGCGGGGCAGGAAGGAACACACCCGCGTCTCCCAGGCGGCTTCACCACCCTCCCCCCTCCAATGCAAAGACCCCTGGGGAGTGCACCTCCTCCCCTCCCCCTTGGAGGGCCACACACCAAAAAAGGTAGTTAGCAGTAACCAGGGAATTAACTCGTTAACTGCCCGTGCTTTACATGATGTAATGATGTGGAATACTGACAACAAAAATCACAAAACCATAACAGTGTATGTTCAAGGAGCCCCTCTGGCTGCTGGGCAGCAGCAGTATTTTTGTGGCCCTGCCGCCTCCCGGCCCTGCCCTTGGGTGAATTCTTCTCTCCTACTGTTGCTCCTCATGCATCAACCAGGCCTGCAGTGTTGGATGGAGCCACGCGCTTGGATCCTTCATTGCCAGGCAGGATGCAGCGTGGGGCTGTGCTGCCTCTGCAGCACCAGCAGCCCTTGGACGCACCTCTGCAGTGCGGTTAGGCCAACCAGCGTGTGCCCAATGTTCCATCCTCCCCCCAGGTGCTGGGGGTAGCAGGAATATCACCTGCTTGCAGTGTGAACTGATGGCTGATCTGCTCTGCCTGGTGGCACAACTCAAGGAGGAGGTAGAAAGATTAAGAGGCATTAGGGAGTGTGAAATAGAGATGTACTTGGGTAGCCACTCCCTCACATCCCTGCAGGAGAGGCACTGGGGTTCACTGGGCAAGTAGCAGAGGATCCCCTGCCCTCACACAGCCAGGCAGAGGGAGGGGACCTGGGAGATGAGGAGGAATGGAAACAAGTTCCTTCTTGGGGTGGCTGGGGGCCTGGGAAATGAGGAGCAATGGAGACAGGTTCCTGCTTGGGGTGGCAGGCAACCCCCTTCCCAGCCTTCCCCACCTCCCCAGGTGCCCTTGCATAAAAGAAGACACAAAGGATAGGTAATTGAAGAAATTGAAGAGTGTCCCACATTTGAAGATGAGATTGGATGTCAGGGGCAAGTTCTGCACAGAGAGAGTGGTGAGGTGCTGGAACAGGCTGCCCAGAGAAGCTGTGGATGTTCCATCCCTGGAGTTGTTCAAGACGAGGTTGGTTGGGGCCCTGGCAACCTGGTCTAGTACCAGATCTGGAGGTTGGTGGCCCTGCCTGTGACAGGGGGGTTGGAATTTGACGATCCTTTTATCCATTGCTGATAAACAGCAGCCCTGGGATCCTTGGGATCCCTTCCAACCTGAGCCATTTTATGATGAAGAGAGTCCCTGCTGCCTCCCTGGGGCCAGGGACATTTCTAGGAAGCTCCCTTGTCTGGTGCAGTCCTTTGATTATTACTCGCTCCTGGAATTTAGGTAGACAGTGATGAGGTGGTGAGGAGAAACCTGAGGGCTATCAAGAGAGACTTTATGGCATTGTGGTAGTTTATAGAGCAGGAGGTCAGGTGATGTTTTCCTCTGTCCCTTCAGTAGCAGTGAGATGAGCAACAATACCCACCTGATCAACATGTGGCTAAGAGGCTGGTGCCATTGGAGGAATTTTTTTTTTTTTTTAAATCATGGGGTAGTTTATTTGGCACTAGGTTTGCTGGGAACAGGTGGTGTCCACCTGTGTCAAACGGGGGAAAAGGATTCTGGCCCAGGAGTTGTCAGGGCTCATTTGAAGGGGGAAAGGGAAAAAAACCAGGCTCACTGGGGATGAGCTATGTGGCAGCACTCCTGAGTCAGATGTGAGACTGATAGCTCAGCTGAAGCGCATCTACACCAATGCACTCAGCATGGGCAACACACAGGAGGAGCTTGAACCTGTGGTGTAGCAGGAGAATTATGACTTGCTGTCATTGAAATGTGGTGATCATTGTCATATATGGAGTGCTGCAATGGATGGTTATAAACTTTCTAGGAGGGATAGGCAAGGAAGGATGGGAGGTGAGGTGGCTCCCTATGTTAGAGAGTGTTTCGATTCTGTAGAGCTCAACACTGAGAATTATAACACCATGTTGTTATGGGTGAAGATCGGGGGGAAGACCAACAAGGCTGACATCCTGGTAGGAATCTGTTACAGACTGCCCAACCAGGATGAAGAGACAGATGAAGCATCCTATCAGCAGCTGGCAGAAGTCATGCAGTCAGTAGTCCTTGTTCTCATGAGGGACTTCAATTTACACAACGTCTGCTGAAAATATAACACAGCACAGAAAAAAAAAAAAAGCAGTTTAGGAGGTTCCTGGAGTATGTGGAAAATAAATTCCTGACGCAGCTGGTAAGAGAGTGTACTGGGGAGGTGCCCCACTAGACCTGCTGTTCACAAACAGAGAAGGACTGGTGGGAAACGTGGTGGTCGAAAGCTGTCTTGAGCAGAGCGACCATGACGCTGTAGAGTTCTCTGTTCCTGGTGAAGTCGGGAGGTGAGGTCAGCAAAACTGCTACCTTGGACTTCTGGAGGGCAGCTGTTCAGGACACAGGTAGGGAGAATCAGTCCCTTAGGAGTCTGTCCTGAAGGGCAAAGGGATCCGGGGAGGCTAGACATTGCTCAGGAAGGAAATCTTAAAGGTGCAGGAACAAGCTGTCCTCCTTTGGTGCACGATGAGCCAGCAGGGAAGAAGACTGGCCTGGCTGAACAGGGAGCTTTTGGTGAGGATCGGGGAGAGAAAAGAGAGTTTGCAATCTTTGGAAGAAGGATCAGGCAATCCTGGTAGAGTATAAAGATGTCTCTAGGGTATTCAGAGGAAACATTAGAAAGGCAAAAGCCCAGCATTGGGGCTGTCCACCATTGTTAAAGATAATAAAAAAGTTTTTACAAATATATTAACAGCAAGAGGAGAGCAAAGGAAATCTCCTGCCTTTATTGAACACAGTGGGGAGTGTTACCACTGAGGATGAGGGCAGAGTAGAGAGGGAAGAACCCCTCCCTGCACCTGCTGGCCATGCTCTTTTTAGTGTACCCCAGGATCCCTTTGGCCTTCTTGGCCACAAAGGCACACTGCTGGCTCGTGGCCAGCCTGTTGTCCACCAGGACCCCCAGGTCCTTCTCTGCAGAGCTCCTCTCCAGCAGGCTAGCCCCTAACTTGTACTGATGCATGTGGTTATTCCTCCCCAACTGCAGGACTCTGCACTTGCGCTTACTGAACCTCATCAGGTTCCTCTCTGACACCTCATAAACCTCACATGATTCAAGAGCAAACAGTTAGTGATATGCTACTCCACCTGGACTGTCACAAGTCCATGAGGCTGGATGGAATCCACTTGAGGGTGCTGAGGGAACTATTGGAGGTGATTGCTAAGCTGCTTTCAATTGTTTATCAGCAGTCCTGGTCAACTGGAGAGGTCCCAGATGACTGGAGACTTGCTGATGTGACACCCATCTACAGAAAGGGTTTGAAGAAAGATCTGGGGAGCTACAGGCCGGTCAGCCTGACCTCAGTATTAGGGAAGATTATGGAACAGATTTTCTTGACTGCAATCACATAGCATGTGCAGGACAACTGAGGGATCAGGCCTAGCCAGCATGGGTTCATGAAAGACAGGTCCTGCCGGACCAACCTCATCTCCTTCTATGACCAGGTGATCCATGTGATGGGTGAGGGAAAGACTGTGGATATACTCTTCCTTAGACTTTAGCAAAGCCTTCAACACTGTCTCCCATGGTATTCCCCTGGGGAATCTGGCAGCCCATGGCTTGGACAGGTACATTCCCTGCTGGGTAAAGAACTGGCTGGATGGCTGAGCCCAGAGGGTGGTGGTGAATGGAGTTAAATCCAGCTGGTGACCAGTCTACACTACTACACTAATGGTGTTCCCCAGGGGTTGGTATTGGGGCAGGCCCTGTTTCAATATCTTTATTCATTTGGATGAGAGGACTGAGTGCACCCTCAGTAAGTTTGCAGATGACATCAATCTGGGAGAAAGTGTTGATCTGCCTGAGGGCAGAAGGCCCTACAGAGGGATCTGGTATCTGTGGTACTTAGAGACACTGATAGTGGGCATGGTGGAAATGGGTTGACAGTTGTACTAGATGATCTTGGTGGTCTCTTCCAACCTTAATGATTCTATGATTCCTGGAAGATATAGTTTATCAAGTACAAGGTTGTACTTTGTGTGTGACTGGCTGACTCATGTGTAAAAGTCTGGGATATTTGAAAGCTAAAATGAAATGTTTCAGAAGTAGTTTTTGACATTAAATTCAGTATGTAGTCAGAGGTGAGCCTATCTACCATTATTTATGAGCTCTGGGCAAACAATACAGTAGTGTAACAGTGTATAATAACGTAGAGCTTTTACCTGTAAAGGTCAGATCAATCTGCAGCCCATGATGTGTCAGGTTTCAGTTGTCACCTGCTCATATATGGGGCTATCCCTTTTTCCTTTCTTCCTGTTGCACTTATTCCTACACAAGGAAGATGAAGATACTTCTAGTTAACAGAAGGGAGCCTTCAAAGAACAGACTGCTTGTGGGTGCCATAGTCAATATTTTTAGAAAGAAGGGCTGAGAGATCTTTTAGATGCGATACTGCAACATGTAGGCATGAGTGAACTTGCAGGCAAGGGATGTGATTGTGCAAATAATCAAGGAGTTGTATACTGTTCTCAGTTCTAGCTGGTATATTCACAGAATCTGGTAATGCTGGCTGTAGGGACCTGTGAAGTTCTCTGATCCGAATTCAAGCCAGCATCAGATTAAACCATGGCTAGTCTGATCTAACACATTTCACCGCTATGGGTGAAAACTCTACTACCTCTGTGTGGAAGAAATATATTATTCCAGGACCATCTTATTCCTTAAGAAGTTTCTTAGGGTCCAGTCTGATGTCCCAGGCTGCAACTTTGCCATCCTGAACCACAGCATACTCCAGGTTTCTTTTCTGACTTAGTCATAATTTTTTTAGCTAATAAATTATTTTAGCTTTGCTTACTGGTGGATAGTAGCATGAAGCTTATTCTTTTTAGTATTACTGGAGATGTTATAATCTCTTGATGTTAACTCATGCTATACTTGAACTTCTAGCTGTTCCATCCATACTAATGGACAAAATTGTATCTGCTTGTGTACGCTGATTAGAGGAACTGTGTCCCCTCAGCTTCCCAGCACATTCACTGAGGAGAGCTGACTGACACGGCAGGGAGCAAAATCACATCTATCTGACCATGGCTGGTAGCTTTTAGTAGGTCACTAGTTAAGTGATCTTGTCAAATATGACACACACGGTTGGTGGATCTGCAAGCTGCAGATCACGTAGCAGATGTAGCACTGGGGGGAAGGCAGGACTTCTCTGTGTAAAGGACTCAGGTCTCTGGTCTGTGGCTCTGTAAAGTTCTGCTCATGGAGGATCTGAGATTCCTCCTGCCTTGGAGCATTATCTCCTGTGAGCATGGTGAAATTTAATCTATTATGTGGAGGTTGAGAAGGAATAGAGGCAGGAGGAGATAAGAAACAGCCCCAGTCTTTCCTGTGTGAAACTTGTGATCTTTATACACTGGCTGCAACCTTTTAAGACCATCATGGCCTAATTATGTCTCCTTGTTTAGCGACTGTATCTTACCAGTTTAAGAAAGGGGCTCTTCAACACAGCAAAGCTTCTCACCCAGTGTGCAGCTTGTGGTAAGCCAACCAGTGTTTATTGGTGTGGTAAGAGACTTGGAGCGGGGGCTCTTCACAGTCCTATCACCATTTATATTTCTGCATACTCTGTGGCTGGGAACCAAGTTACTGAGTCTTGCAAGGTAGTGTAGTGTGGGTGAGCAGCAAGGGAAAGTGGGAGTATATTTCTGTGATACCAATGCTAGCTGGTTAGCTTCATTTTGATTTTACTGGAGGGGTTTTTGGGTGCTAGAGATTTTTTTGTCATAGAATCCTTAGAATTGGAAGGGCCATCTAGTCCATCTCCCCTGCAATGAACAGGGACATGCACAGCTAAATCAGGTTGCTCAGGCCTGATCCAGCCTCGCCTTGAAAGTCTCTGGGGGGGAACATCAACCACAACTCTGGGCAACCTGTTCCAGTGCCTCACCACCCTCACTGTAAAAGACTATTTACTTATATCCAACCTAAATCTACCCTCTTCAAGCTTGAAACCATTTCCCCTTGTTCTGACACCACAGACCATGCTAAAGAGTCTGTCCCCTTCTTTCCTATGCCCTCCCTTTAGATATTGAAAGGCCGCTATCGGGTCACATCAGAGCCTTCTCTTCTCCAGGCTGAACAGCCCCAGCTCTCTCAGCCTGTCCTCATAGGAGAGATGTTCCATCCCTTGGATCATTTTTGTGGCCCTCCTCTGGATGCGCTCCAACAGGTCTATGTCTCTCCTGCACTGAGGACTCCACGTCTGGATGCAGTGCTACAGGTGAGGCCTCACCAGCACAGAACAGAGGGGCAGGATCACCTCCCTCGCCCTTCTGACCACGCTTCTTTTGATGCAGCCCAGGATACGGTTGGCTTTCTGGGCTGTGAGGGCACATTGCTGGCTCATGTCCAGCTTCCCATCCACCAGTACCCCCAGGACATTTTCAGCAGGGCTGCACTCAATCCGTTCATCCCCCAGTTTGTATTGGTAGTGGGAGTTGCCTTGGCCCAGGTATAAGATCTTGCATTTGGATTTGTTGAACCTCATGAAGTTTACCTGAGCCCACTGCTCAAGCCTGTCTAGGTCCCTCTGAATGGCATCCCATCCCTCTGATGTGTCTACCGCACCCCACAGCTTGGTGTCATCAGCAAACTTGCTGAGGGTGCACTTGACCCCACTGTCAATGTCATTGATGAAGATATTAAAGAGTATTGGCCACAGTACCGACCCCCTGGGGGACACCACTCATCACTGACTATCCAGACATTGAGCCATTGACCACCACTCTCTGGACTTGATCCTGCAGCCAGTTCCTTTTCCATTGAACAGTCTAGCCATCAAATCCATATATTTCCAATTTGGAGAGAAGGATGAACCGTGTCCAAGGCTTTACTGAAGTCCGGATAGATGACATCTGTGGCTCTTCCCTTGTCCACTGAAGCAGTGCCACCATCATAGAAAGCCACTATGTGTCCCGGGCTTCTATGTTGGCACATAGTGAAAATTTCACTGTTGAAAAGACAGAGGTGGGAGCAGCATACCAAAAATAAAATGACTTATGATTGTAGTAACTAAAGTAATGGCTAAGTCACATAGCCTGAGTGACACCATGACACCTGAGTGACAGCATATTGTTTAAGGTGAAAATTAGAGACCTTATTTTGCTGGACCATTCTCCTGGGGCTGATGGGAAGAAAGGAAAGAAGAAAGAAGGAAGAAAGGTGGGGGTGATATGACTGAAAAAAACTGCCTCCAGCTCTGCTTGTGCGAATTTGGCACAGAGTTTTCCACTGGGTAAGAGTTAACCTAATTTATGTAGTTCTAAGAAGGATTAGATAACTGAGCACATACTGGAAAAAACCAAAAACATATGTCTTTGAAATTTTGAACACATTTGCCCTGATATACACTCATCTTAGTGCTTGTTGCCCATGGATGTCTTTCCAAACAATTTACTAGCCAGAGTGCTTGCTGAAAGAGCAATCTCTAGCTCTGTGCTTCAGAACAGTCAGGGAAACTGTGCTGAGAGTCAGGCACATCAGAAAGCGTAGTTCTGTTCATTAGGTCAGTGGCACTGATAGCATACAGCAGATCCAAAACTGGAAAACCTGCACATTTGATCAGTAGAAACTAATGCATATTGTGTTTTGTGCTTGGGAAGAGAGCAAGGTGGTGGGCCACAACTCAAATAAAAATGAACTGAGGAAGATTATAAATTTGTTGCTCAAAGGAGGAAAAAAAAAGTGGAGAGCTGCTAATTATTCCCATCCAAATTGGAATGAAGATCCCACTTCACTGAGTTTATACCCTCTACCAGTTGCCATGCGTTTATGAGCTTAATTTACTTGACAGTCTGTGTGTCTTAAAAAAGACTGGCAATCAGGCATCCATTAGACGAGCTTCATTAAAGAATGTTTGTGGAGAATCCTATTCTTCAGCCATTGCCACTCTGGGCATAGGGAAGTTCTTCTTAGCTTGGCTGGCATCATTGCTGGTTTGAGCCTGGCCTGGAGTGGTTTGCAGAATGTGCAGGTGAAGGAAATGCTGTAAATGGGCTAATTCTGTTTCAGTGCCTTCTAGCACATACAGCACAAACACCTGTGTAAAGCAAAAGTAAATAGCACTATGTCTTCCCACAGCTTCCAGACAAACCTCAGCAAAGCCCTCCACCCCCCTCAGCCTCCCAGACAAGTTTGCAGGCATGAAATGCATCTTTGTGTGGTAAGATGTGCCTGGCAGTGCTCTGTGGTTGCTTCTTTGAGGAGAGACAGCCAGTTTGCTAGGGAAGCTCCTCAATAAAAGCCTCGAGTAGACAAACTCTTTCAGAGAGGGATGTTGCAGGGAAAACAGGCATGACTCAGGGAACTTATGCTAACTTTATTTCCACACAGCATGGTTTTCTGACGACCAATTAGGATACTGGTTGAAAAAAAAAGACAGGAACAAATACCTTATACCTTCCCTCCACCTTTATCCAGGCCCACATTAAAGCCAAATGCCTGTTGCCCCACTTCCTAGTCTCAGCTTCCCTGACTCACTACATGTTACAGAAAGCTTGTTCCAGTTTCTCTGCTGGCATAATAGCTTGAGCCGTGTATGGAACTGTTTCTTGCTGTTGCTTTTTCCTTACTTGTTTTCTTTGGCATGATTTGCTTGTTCAGATTTCTCTCTACTGTTCACTGCTTCTAACTCGTTTTCATGAAATATTGATGGAGGTCTCCCATGGCTGCAGTCCCTCAGAGGTGTCCCCACATTGGGGTAAGTCACATATGGCTGCATTTCCAGGTGCCTGCAAGGTCATCTCTGATAGCAGTGTGTCAACTGATGGAGTCACTGCTGACTTTCCTGCTGAAATGGCCTGAAGTAACACTGCACTGGCAGTCACATATTATATACTTCTGTAGTACATACCCTGCTTGCAAAGGGCTGGGACAACAGGATGATCCAGGGATCCAATGGAATATTTACGACACTTTTTTTTGAGACCTGATTTTCCATGATAAAATCTCTGATGTCTCCTGTTTATTTTCTTCCGGTCAGAGAGCTTGTGAGAATATCAAGTGGCAGGGGTTTTGTTGTGATAAAATGCTTACTTGATCTTTGCATTAGTGCTAAATTTCCATCTGCCCTCTGCCTGCTGTGCAAACAGAAGATATTTCCTATAGCTTTCGTGCAAAGGTATGTAAGGAGACAATGAAATGAGAAGTGAGCATTGCGCAGGGACACTGTGTTTCTGAAGTCAGTGTTCTGTGGGTGTAGTGACCCTGATCATGGGTTTGGACCTGGTTTCATGGCTTCCCAGCCCAAGTGGAAGGGCAGGCCAGGGGAATGGGAAGCCACAGAAAGCCCCAGGGCAGGATGGCACAAGTGGGTTCAGCTCGGAAGAGGACAGAGGCTGGTGTGTAGTGTGCAGAAGATCCCATAAGACCAGGCTAAAAATTTGAATCCTCAGATCACATTTATTATTAAATTACTCAAATCCCAGATAGAAAATGGTCCTCTTGAGCCGAATCTCTGTTGTATCTCACTGATTTCGCTCCAAATGTGAGCCACTCGTTTAAAATAGCAAAGGCTGGGCTGTGTTGCTACCGTCAGTGACAACATAAGGGTGGTAAGGCACTGGCACAAGTTGTCCAGAGAGGTGGTGGATTCCCCATCCTTGAAGACACTCAAGGTCAGGCTGGAAGGAGCTCTAAGCACCTGATGCAGCTGTAGGTGTCTCTGTTCATTGCAGGGAAGTTGGACTAGATGACCCTTAACAGTCCCTTCCAACTCAAATAATACTATGATCTTCTGATTCTAACATTTTTGCTTCAGAATTATTTTCTTCTGTGATAATATTGATGACTCCTCAGCAAACAAGATGGTTCAAAGTGCTGTTCATGTTTCTGGAGTAGATGGTCCATGTACAGCTTGGATGTAACATGTGTTCCAGGCTGATGTATCCTCTTTGGAGGTCTGGACACATTATACACACCTGTGAAACTGGTGTGTGTGTACATCAGCTAGATAAATCCAGGGGTTTTAATAATAAATTTGCTATGTGTGTCTTGAGCACTACTTCAGTCTTAGCAAAATAGTAATAAAAAAAGGGTTTGATGGCTCTGCAAATCTAGTTGAACTATGAGTTTTGTTTACCTTGGTTGCATATTTCTCCCTCTTGTATATACAACATTGGTTCACGCAAACAAACATTTAAACCAATATGAGACTTGAGGAGCAGTTGTGATGAGCAGTGTGGTAGGTCACTGCTTGAGGAATGTATCCAGTTCTGTAGTAAATACAATTAAGTGACAGTAAGAAATGATTAAGAGGGTTAAAGAAGCAGCAGAAGTGAACTTGTTCAGTCTGAGTATGGCCCTGCTTCATGCCCATTTGCTGTGTGTCTGTAGTGCTTGCTGCTTGATTGCACAGCTGTTGGGATGCAGCTCACTGAGTAACTGAGCCTCAGACTTCTCCCCAGGAACATGGAGCTTTATCCTTCCAGGCCTGGTTGAAATTCCACTGTGATTAAGAGCTGCATGTGATGCCAAAAATTGAATTAGCAAAGAAAGAGAAAGTTTGGAGAGGAGCACACTGCCAGGTTCTGGACACAAAGAGAATGGGAATGCAGAAAGGCATAAAGAGGATTCTCTAGGATCAGCTGGAGAAGAGTGGTTTCCTCTTCTCAGACCTTTTGGAGCAATGGATCAGATTTCTCTTTGGTTGTGCTTCCTCCTCCACTGTGAAGGCAGTCACTCCAAGGAGCACCTGAATTCCTCTGAAGAGGAACTTTGAGAGGTATTTCTGCAGAAAGCTTCATCACTTGAGGAAGGCTTGTCAATACTGTGCAACCACGTCATTTGAAAACCTCCTTGCTCTGAACTACATTTTTAGACCATCTTCAGTTAATACAGTAGTCTTAACACAACGCTGCATAGTGTGCCCTGTGCATTAAGCAGCTGGATAACGATTATTTCTGTAGAGTGCTAACTGCAGAAGCCAATAAATCTCATCATTCAAAATGAGTTTGGAAGAGCCCCATTTTTTTGTGTCCTAGAATGTCTTTTCCTATCTGCTCTGACCAGCATAAGCAACCCTCTTCTCTGTTATCTTTACACAGTGAGTTATTCAGAGGCAATTATCTTTGTCCTTTTCACATGCAGACTGCCACTCAGCTGTGCCCTTGGCATGACTAGGTGGACTTGTGGTGAACTTCTGAGGAAGCTGCTGCAAATTTCATGAAAGATGACAATAGAGTCAGCTTTTATGATTAAGATCAATGGTTTCTCAACATTTCAAGACCTATTTGTCAAAAAATTACGCACACTGCTTGTCTAGGCTGGTTTCTGGGAATGGGATGAGGTGTTTTTTTCCCTTATCTGCCTGGATTTTCCTGCATAGACAGTGCGTCTGTCTTCAGTCAGAAGAAAATGGCGGGCTATTTAACATGCATCTAGAAAATGCAACACTCCTCTGTGATTCAAATTGGATAATAGGACATAATACACGGGGCTGCAAAGAGGTCAAAAGCAGAGCTATTATTCTGAAAGGGGAGGTTCAATGTAATTTTTAACCATTATGTTCACTGCAGGAAGATGATCCTGCTGGTCTTCAGGACAAATCGTTAAAGACCTCCTGAATTGTTGCTCTGTTATAAAGGAGTTGAACTCTGTCTGACCTTTCTACCAGCAGCTGAAATCAGTCACATTTGCTGACTACATGCTCCTATTTGCAGCTGTCATTGAGAAAAAGGAGAATCAAGGATGATCTAAATGTGGGTTGCATGTAGATGTTGGTACCCCTAACTGCTTCAAAGCAGAGTTTTTTTATTTCCCCTTAGAAAAATCAATGTAGTATTACCAAAAAAAAAAAAAAAAAATCTTCATGCTAGCTAGAGTGTTAAAAATAAAATTTCAGGCATGTATTTAAAGAATACTAACCTTCAGAAACTAGTAGGGTTGATATTTGCTAGAATATCTGCAATTGAAATGTGAATTAGCTCTCAAGTTCTTGCTCAGTGCACCTTTGTGTAGCTGTATGCTTATAAACTGTATACTCTTTACATTTGAAGAAAACCTGTGTATCTATGTGAGCACACACATACACATTCTCTCACATGCAAATGTGTAATGTCTTCCAGCAAAATCTGGAGATATGGTAAAATTTACGAGGCAGGATTAATGTGGCTGAAGGTAAATACCTCTAGTATGGATGTTTATATCAAAACTAGTTACTCTATTCTCCCTTTATAGTCAGTGGAGGGAAACTGGTTTTGCTGGAGTGTGATTCATCTCCTGCTAAAGTAGATGTCTGAAATAAGTCAGGCACCTATTTCTGCCACTATTTTCAAAGGCAGCCTTTGGTGCCTAGCTCAGGCAGAGAGATCTATCTACACTGTAGACATCTAAGGATGGGTGAGATAAGCATGAATCAACTGTGTTTCCTTAGAGCAAAAGCAGCCACCTGCATCCTGGGCTGTATTAGCAAGAGTTCAGCGTCAAGTCCACAGAGGTGGTTACTACCGTACTTTGAGCAGGAAGTTGGACTAGATCACCTCCTCAAGTACCTTCCCCACGAACCTGTTCTCTATCAAGCATTCACTGAACTGCATCTGGGTACCATGTCCTTTACTGGGCTTCCCATTGACTTTGATGAATAAGTTCAGCAAAGGCTACCAAGATGGTTGAGGAGTTGGACCGTGGTGATGGAGCATGTATTGAATGACCCAAAGAGGCTGAAAGAATGGGTTTGTTCTGACTTGAGAAAGATAATGGGAGATCATGCACATTTCTTCAGCTGCTTGAGAGTATATAGCTGGAGTATTCTCAGAGGTGCCTAGTGAAATGATGGGGGGCAATAGATAAAAGCTGGTAGATGAGGAATTCCAATTAGCTATAAGATATATATATTTTGTCATTCTGAGTGTGATCACACACTGGCATAGGTTGCCCAGAGCAGTTGGAGATACTCAAACCTCAGCTGGACACTGCAGCAAGTGTTGTGTTCTAGATCTACCTTACTTTGTGGAAGCAGTTACATGAGGTGACCTGCAGATATCCCTCCCGGTCTGTGTTATCCTATGAATCATTCTATAGTGACGTATTTTCAAAGTAATGCTGGTAAACTTTCTGATGCTACTTTCACTTCCCACCTTTTATTCCTTTCTCTTACTTAGGCTAATGCCCTTCTTTTTCCCGTTATCTAGCATCAGGGCATGATCTTCTCCTTTACTGCCTGTTTGCAAAGGGTGGATTCTCAAAGCTGTTTTCAACCCTAAATATACCTCCTCTAAATGTGTATAATGTGTAGTCTCAGTGCAGCTAGCCTGAGCTTCCTATATATTCAAAGAGGAGTATCAGAGGTGCAGATCATACAACTCGATTTTCAGGTTTTCAGATGCTCATGTTGGCCATGCCTCCCAAGTCCTAAAAAAGACATTTAATACAGTTAATTCCAGTGATTTAGTTACAGTGTGCCCTCAGTTACACTGGCATAGCCCAGGAGGCTGTCATGTATGGAGTGGGTGTAAGAGAAACAGTGAAGCCAAACATGCTGTTTTACTACCAAAACCAGTGTCCTGTGGTATTCGAACCTCTGTTCTGACCTCCTGGTTTGGAAACAGTGATTCATCTACCCTTCATGTTTCTGTCTAAAATTCACGTACTGAAAGAAAGCAGGTGGATGCAAAGTCCCAGCCAGCTTGACCGTATCTGAGGTCTGGAGTGTCAAAACCAATTCTCCTGTTACACACACAGGGCCTTCCCACCCCACGCTGTTGGCCAAGCAAATTCCTGTTTCCATTCACCATCTAAACATGCCTGCTTGCCATAGCAACTAGATCAACACTCACAATACCACATATTTTAAAGCTGCTAAACAAATGTTCCTTTTTTTTTTTTTTTTTCATTTGCATACTGTCACATATTTAGAAAAAGTAGGAGGGAGCAATAAGGTCACCAGCCCTGCTACTTGCTCCAGCTGTATCTGATCGTGAGGTCTAGAGGCTCAGATTGGCTTTGAAGAGCAGAACATTCTGAACTTAGTTCTATGCTGTGGGATATGGCAGCAGAACAAGTTCCAGCTTTATCACTTCTTCCTTCTGTTATCAGCCCCATCTGTTTAATGTTTTGCTTAAAGTCTGAATTTCTGGAGGTAAGCAATGACTTTGGAACCCTGACTTAATTTTTTTAAGAAAAAAAAAAAAGAAAAAAAAAGAAAAAGCCTCACTCTTGTGGATGTTTGCAAAAAGATAATCCAAAAGTGTTCAAAGGGCTTAATCCCCACTAAGTTCTCTTGTACTTAATACAAGAATTGCTCTCTCTTTCCCAGCTTAATACTTTTGACCTAACAAAATTTAAAATCGTTATACACGATCCTGATAAATGGCATTAATGAACTCAGAAGCCTCAAAAAACAAGTGGCAAAACGGAAATATCCAAAAGGTATCTTGAAAATCAGAATTTTCAATGTTTTATTCTTATTCTTACTGACATTTGTATTAGGACAGATTGTATTTGAGAAGGAAGGGCTTATGTGTGCTAATTATTTGGATTCAGTTCCAAAACTGTGAAGCAAATTGTGTATGTTGGTGGCACTTCCCTTAGAGAATTTCCTCATAGCAGGATTTTGCAATCTTCATTTCATGGAGCAGAAAACAAGATGTGAAGCATCTGAAACAAGAAAAAATGAATGACTTTCTGCAAAAGTGTTATTTCCCTGCCCTCCCAGGAACCCATCCTTAACAGAACACAGCCCAACAGTGAAGCAATTGGGACATTAAACTGTACATGAAGGATCTTGCTTTGTTTATGGCAGCTTGAAGAGCACGACGAGACCTGTAGCCACCCTTCTCTTCTCATATCCTACAGGCGTTCCCTGGAGTGGTAAGTCTGCCTGTTTTACAAACACTGCCTCTGTGCTTCAGAGTACACGTGGAAAGCAGAGAGGCAAAGCCATGCACAAGAGCTGCGAGAGTGCAGGGTAGATGAACAAAACCTGCAGCTAACCTCGATACTGAACAACAGAGGAGCTGTGAGATGAGGGCAGGAAGGTATTTGAGTTCAGCTGTGTTGCCTTTTAAAACTACCCTGGCAGAGCTGGGGAGGAGTAAGGTCCTTATCTGCTGCAGCTGGAACATTCCCTGCTGTCACTTAGTCCTCATTAGTCACACCGCAGCCTCTCTTGCTGCTGGTGACAGCCCCTGGCACTGTGCAAGATGCAGCTTCAGCTGGCTGTGCTGTGCCTTGACCTGGAGTCACTACTTTCATAGAATCATAGAATGGTTTGGGTTGGAAGGGACCTTTAAGATCATCTAGTTTCAACCCCTCTGCTGTAGGCAGGGGCACCTCCCTCTAGACCAGGTTGCTCACAGCCCCATCCAGCCTGGCCTTGCAATTTACAACTCCTCTCATCAGTTTGCCTCTGCACCGTGGAGAAACTGTACCAAATATCCCTCCTTGTGCGAGATGAGGAGGGTGTTCAGTGGATGTGCAAGCAAGGGCTCGGTTGTTTGCTTTGGTGAGAGGCACTTTCATGGCAATAGCAGTGAAACAGCCAAACCCCTATGTCAACGGTATTCGGGCGTTCAGCCCGGTTCCGTGACGAAGGGGACGGGGGACCCACGGGCCCACGCCCCGGGAAAAGGGAAAAAGGGAAAAGGGTAGGGAGATGGCCCTGAGAGCAAAGAACAGCAGCAACAATCTGAGGAGAAACAAACTAATTTACTAAATAAGATATCGGAATGCCAAACAACACACTATAATACAATATAATTACAATTTAAGCTGATAAATCCAATACAGAAAGAAAAAATGTCCCAAAATCAAGGTAGGCCTTACTCTACTACCGACGATAAGACGGCTGGAGAGCGAGGTGCTGCCAAGACGAGAGACGGCGGAAAAAGGGACGAGGTCTTGTGATCCGCAAGTTTTTATACTGCGAGCTTTTATCTTTTCCCTCCGGCTGGAAAATGGTAACAGAGGAGCAAAGTACCATGGGGAATGTAGTAGTCCTTCTCTTCTGAGAACCAGGTACATTCACTACATGATGTTATGATGTGGAATACCAACAACCGAAAATCACAAAACCATGACACCCTAATACCCTCTTGGAAGACTGCCTTTTGTGTGTAGTAGAAAAATTATTTTTGAAGAGAGATGTATAACAGAAGGAATTAAACCCACAGTTCTTGCAGTTCCCCAACTTCCTATCATGGTCTTCTGTGTTCTAATTCCAGGTTGTATTGTAGCTGTGGACACACACTGAGATTGTGAGATTGCACAAGTTTTTCAAGTTGGTACTGTGGGGTAGAAATAGCTGGATAAAATTTTACATACAGTTCCTGGTTGTGTAAATAAGAAAAAATTGATCACTTGTTCAGCTTCTGCTTCTAGGAAGGAAAGGAAATAACTAACAGGCTTTCTGCCAGCCCTAGTGAGAATATAGGGTCTAGTGTTATCGGATGTAGTACTGCTGTCTGACTGGAGTAAGATAGGAGTCTCTTCCTCTTTTAGAGGCTCCCAGGTTAATGAGGTGATGGCTTAGCCACTGTGGAAAGGCTGCAGCAAGAGTTAAGAGCTGGAGCACTTGATGTATAGACATAAAAGAAGAGTAGAGAATAGTTCTTTGAAGAAAAGGAGTTTGGTCTTTTATTAGAGCTTCCATCATTCTCTTGCTTTGTGACTGGACAAAAGAGTCTACAAGCCAGAAACTTGTGCCAGCACATTACAAACTGTGGAGCTCACTTGGTTTACTCCACAATAATCTAATCTTCAGAACCTGAACAGACATCAAGTGTATAATCAGAAAGACCTTGCCCCCTGCCTATCACATTCATTAAACAGAAGCTAAGCTTTTCACTATGCATGCCCAGACATAGATCTGGCATCTAACTACATGGTTGTTTTCTTCTTGGAGGAAGAGAATCATTCTGACAAGGCATAAATGGCTGCTATTGCCAGTGATTTTGTCATAGACTCATAGAATCACAGAACAGCTTGGGTTGGAAGGGACCTTAAAGATCATCCAGACCCAACCCCCTGCCGTGGGCTCGTTTCTCTGTACCAGATCAGGCTGTGCAGGAATCCACCCAACCTTGAACTTTTCTAGGGATGGGGCATCCACAACCCCTCTGGGCAGCCTGTGCCAGTGCCTCACCGCCCTCTGAGGAAATCTTGCAAGATTCTACTTTGTGATTAAAGTATTTAAAAAGTTTTGCTATTTGCATGCCCTCTAGCTAATACAAGTAATGTTAATTTGACTAGCAAACTGCCCAATAAATTCCAAAAAATTTCTTTCTACTGAAGTGAAGACACTGGGGTGTCATAATGGTTCCTTGTATTGGGAAACATATCTGAGGCCACAGAAAGAAATCTGCTGCAGTTGTCCCATTGGAACTGAGTCTGGTGTACAGGTGGAGATAAGGAAACCTTGCACATTCTTCTGACTGGGTGCTGGTTTGTCAGGCTGCCTGCAGCACTGCTCATGGAAGAAGCTGTTTCTGCTTCTTGTGCTACCAAATATCAGAAAATTATGAGAATTAGTCCAATACACATCTAAAATTTGGTATTGGATTCCAGTGAGCTTGATGGTGACAATATCATTTCTTACTTTCTAGCACACAGTGCAAAAAAAGAAAACCAGCAGCAAAACTCCACGTCCCTGGAGTAGACTCTGCTGACACAAACTGAGATGTAATCTGGGTTACATGGATGCTGCTGAAAGGAAAGGAAGAGGGCTCCTCATCCAGCCACCTGTCAAGCTTTGTCTCTTTCCTTCTTTCAGTCCCATGTCTCAAGCAACATTTTACTCTGAAGATCTACGTCACTGCGTAAGCTAAGGTCTGTCTGCAGCCTCTCATGCTAGGTTCTTGGATCTTTGTGTGTGATTGCTTTAGAAAATCAGAGGCTTTTTTTTTTTTTTTTTAACTGTTTTTAGTCAGAGACCAAGAAGCTATTCATTACTTCAGGGAGATGTTGTACATACTCCAGCTCTCAGGAAAAAATGGTAGTAATTTTTGGTTTCCACATGCTAAAGGAAAAAAAAATGCATTCTTTCGTTCAGCAAACTGAGAACACTTAAATAGAACAGCTCTGGATTTTGCAAGGGGAATGCTTGCTGGAGGAAAAGAACAGTGCTGTGGTTTCACTTAGCGAGCTATGAGCTTTGCGTAACATCGTGACCTCTGTTGAAAAGGAGATTGATTAATTAAACTATATATTCTGGGATAATCTTTTGAAATTTACTTGTGTACGTACATACAGTGCTAACCAGTGCATGGAGATCACCAGGTGATAAAGCTTCAGTAACTGAAGAAATATAGCTCCTAAGACATAAATGCTGTCCCTGAGCATTGTAAATTTTACTATCACCTGAAAGGTTGCCTGTGCTGCTTGCTAAATTCCTAGCTAACAGCCATAGCCTTTGTGCTTGACCAGGGTCCTATTCCCATAGCAGCTGAAGGAGCAGGAGTTCAACATCACTTGATGACTCCAGTCCTTCTTCCTCTGGGTGATGGTTCCATTGCTTATACCTTTGTCCCTCTAATACCTTTCTGGGAGAAAGATTCACCCCAGAGCTGTATCTATCCTGTTCCCCAAGCACAGCAGAATGGTACGGAATGGATGGGAGAAGAGCAGGCCCTACCTTCCCAAGCTACTTGTCTTCATGCTAAACACATATTGGAGTGCAGAAAAGATTTACTACTGGAGGAAAATTAATTGCTAGGGAGTGATCAGGCAGATTTGGAGGTGATACAGCCTTCTTTTTCACCTGCAGCTGCTGACTGATTGGTTTGTGCAGGATTGAGATGACCTTCAAGTCGATGCCTATTGCTTCTTGTTGCTTGGTTTCCCACCATCAAAGAGATCTTGTCCACAGAAAACAGCAGGCTCAGGTGCTTTGAAGTTTGGACTAGCTGACCATGTTCCCTAGCCAAAACTGGAACTTTGTGTGATCCTTGTTCCTGACCCCGATAATGATATCAAGAGGAACCAAGTTAGTGGGATGTCTTGATGATCATCTCTCTCTCATAATTTTGCTTTGATTTGAGTACAGACTCTTCAGAGTTGCGTCCTCCTTGGCATTTACTTAAATATCAGATATAGCTAGACCCTATAATGCCAAGGCTCTGGCACTTCTGAAGGTGTGAGGAATGGGGTTGAAAACCTACAATCTTTTCCAAGTGGAAACATTCCTGCTTGGAAAGGTTGAGCAACACCCAACACCTCTGTATAGTCAAGGAGTATGAGCAAAATACAGAAGTTTTCTGCTGAAATGGAAGAGAAAAAGGCATGTTGGATGATATATAATTCTTTAGGACTGGCATTTACTGAAAGCATTACTCTCATTGATTAACACTAGGAGTCAGGATATGAAAATTTCATTTTTCAGGGCAGTTAAAGCAGTCATGAATCCAGGTGAATCAATGGAGTTAAAATTCTAGTTCTACTCAAATCAATGATAAAATTTCTTTTAGATCAGCTGGGGCTAGGATTTCTGCCTGGCAATACAGTCCATACTTACAGTGGAAAGGCAAAGAAACTGTATGAAAACATATACAGCTAGGAAGTAATCCGTGGCTTTTCCTAGATAAAAAAAAATCTGATCTCATAACTTCATGCTATTATTGGCACTTTTCTATTGAAAAACAATAAAACATAGCCAGATGGGGCTGCTCGTTTAGAAGACATACGGCGAAAATCTAGCAAATATGCTTTGGATTTGCCTTGACTGAATTACAGCCACTTATACTTCCTCTGTAAGAATATTTGGCAGAATGAGTTAACTGCAGAACTGTTTACTACAAGACTGACTTTTACATAATGGTTACAAATCATGCTCACAAATGGATTTTTTGAACTCATAATCATGAATCTGCCACAGGAAATATGAACTTAAGGATGACTATAATCCTATCAGACATCACAGATATGCTGTTTGATGTGTGTCCCGTATCTCAGACTGTGCTTATCAAATACAAAGAACTGTCTCTAAAAGGGCTACAGGAAAGAGCTATTTGTGGAGAATATACAACAAATAATTGTGAAAAATAAGAAAATCAATTTTCCTTATGTCCCCAAAGTGCCAAAAGTGCTTTGCCAAATTTGCATCTTGCTCATTGTTATGCTCACGTGGAAAGTTGAACTGTGATTTCCTGTATTCCAATGCAAAGTCACAGCTCTGCTTGGCTTCTGGAGCCCACTAATCTCAGATCTCTGCATGAACTGTTGATTTCTGTGATTTAGCGTTTGCTTTAGATGGAACACTGATGCTATCAGTAAACTGTTGCAGCAGGGTTTATCTCTTTTTGCAGTGCCTATGCATTTATCAGGCAGCTGTCAATACACAGAAAGGGAATTCACAGACCTACAGATAAACACAGAATAAGAGAAAACAAAAGAACAAACCCATACTGGTGCACACTCTCCTCTGCACTGCAGCATGGATCTGCAGATAACTACCTCCTGGTTTGATAAATGACATACATATTTATGTATGATGAATTTCAGTGGCATTTAACAGCACAGTTAATTCTAGTTGCTGAATAAGAATTGTTTAAATGATTGAATCTATGCTATTAATAGCTTGGTAGGTAATCTTTCAGTGCTAAGGGGCAAATTAGTAAATGGGCAAAAAAGAGGTAGCCTCTTTGTTTTAATGGTTCTCGTTCAGAACTCATCGTAAGATATTCATGGAAAGGCACCCCTCCAAAAGATTTGTTACTTTCTTAATATAACTGAAGTCCCAAAAATAGAAAAGAAAATTCTCAATGTACTTCTAGTCCAAAGATACAGAATAAAGCTACAGACTTAGAGTGGGTGGCAACATCTTCCTAGGCTATTTAAAGATAATTTTGACTTGGAAACATAGAAACATGGAATCATTTGAGTTGGAAGGGACCTTTAAAGGCCATCTAGCCTGCACCTGCATTGCACCAGCTCCCACTGTCAGTGCAAGCTGGGGGATGAAAGGATGGAGGACAACCCTGCTGAAAGTGACCTGGGGGTACTGGTGGATGGGAAGCTGGACATGAGCCAGCAATGTGCCCTCACAGCCCAGAAAGCCAACCGTATCCTGGGCTGCATCAAAAGAAGCGTGGTCAGCAGGGCGAGGGAGGTGATCCTGTCCTTCTACTTTGCGCTGGTGAGGCCTCACCTGGAGTACTGCATCCAGACGTGGAGTCCTCAGTGCAGGAGAGACACAGACCTGTTGGAGCGCATCCAGAGGAGGGCCACAAAAATGATCCAAGGGATGGAACATCTCTCCTACGAGGACAGGCTGAGAGAGCTGGGGCTGTTCAGCCTGGAGAAGAGAAGGCTCCAGGGATACCTGATAGCGGCCTTTCAATGTCTAAAGGGAGGGCAAAAATGTGGTGATTTTAAAAATAATAGTTTGTGTTACCTGATTTTTAAGAATAGAGAATGCTTCTTCCCTGCAGTCTGCATCAGCACTGTTTGTCCTCCACAAATGGCTGCAGCACAGATGGAGAGAAGCTTCTGGGAGGGTATGTGCAGACGACAAGTGATTGCTTAGGAAAACACCATCCCTCTACTCTGGCATGTCGTAACTCATGATCATGCCCCAGTGCTATTTTAGACAATTACAGCACAGGACTGTACACTTTTCCCCGTATATACTTGACAAAACAAGCCTTTATTCACCCAGGCTGGGTAGCTGCTTGCCCAAGCATCCAATATAACCACATGCTCACTGGGCTCAGGCAGAACACGCATAGAGGCCCTCACATGAAAACAAGGGACACTGGAAACATGCTGAATGAATTTCCACTGTACACGCTGTCCTCTAACTGTACTCTCAGCAGCATGTGCATGGAGTTCCTGAGAAAGCTCTTGGGGGAGGTGTTTGGGGGAACAATAGAACAATATCAAAGAAAAGCTGTGCTGTGTTGATGGGCTGGAAGGCTGTCTTGCTAATTGTTTGCAGGATGCATTCCAGATTACAGCGAGCCAAGAGGCTGCAGGATTTCTTGGGCTGAACTGAAAATTACAGTGCTTTCTCCTGTCATTGTATTACTTGACTGATGGGAGTCTCACATCGCCTCGGGCACTTGCAGGAATTAGAATCTGGTGTGTCCCACTGCAGGGTGTGCTGCCGGTCGGGCTTTGATCAGAGTTCAGCCTTTGTTGAAAGGAGGTATTTCATCTCAGCAGATTCAAAACTGAGATGCTCTGTTCAAGGCTATTGCCACAGGACTTTTCTCCCCTCCCATTCCTCCAACAAAAGACCAGCAAATGACCAAGTTATGTTTTGTTTCCACTGCCTAGGTTGTTACAAGTCACTCTTACATTCATTATTACCAAGTATGAAAGGCATCATGCTGGGCTGATTTCAGAGCAGTTCCCTATTAGCAGTATTTTTTTTAATGTGAATATCAAAGTCGACTTTCAATTACAGCCCATGACCTTAGAAAAATACTGAGGGCTGTGCGTCTGAAGTTCATGCCTCTAAGCCTTGTAATATAAGCAAGCCCAGAATTTGAGAATTAATAGAGACAATCTGCCTGTCCTTCTATATAAATCACCCCTATATCTGCCATGTGCTGAATACTTTCTTCTGTCACTAGTTTTGGTGGGCTTGGTCCACAGCCTAGTCCTTGCTAGCCCAAAGCAGGCTGCTGGATGAATGCTGAAACATTTCAGAGTTTTTCATGGTAGATGAACCAGTTCAAGGAGTAGATGACAGTGAAGGAAGTTCAGTGTCATCACCTTAAGTTGTGCTCCAGCATCCATGTGGGAATGGAAGGAATTTGTGCCTTCCTGGATGCACCTCACATGTTATATATGGTACCATTTTCATTCCCATTGCTATCATCTCCTTTGTTCTTGCTTTCCTGAACATCAACTCTTTGGGCCTTCAGGGTAGATGCTATTGTTGGATATAATGGATTAATCACACTGCATAAATGATGTAGCTGTTGAGCTGACATATAATGACAGACTTGATAAATAATTTTTCATTTTATCAGGTAGCCAGGCACTTTGATGGATTGGGACTATGAGGTAATTCACTGAGGTTAATGGGCTGTTATGCCACAGGCTGACATAATGAAGACTTTGCCAGTGAAACTTGGTCCCATGGACACTTCTACTTGGTGCCAGGTGGGAGCTGTAGTTAGGCATCCTTGTTCTGTCTTCTGGGATGCAGCAGGCAGAGGACATTCTGGATCCAAGTCTGCGCTAAATAGAGACTGACAACATTAGCAAGCATTCAGAGGCAGTGGCTGGCACAATAGGATTTATTTTCTTTTTAGCATTTGTTAGGGCATTTGCAGTAACTAAGCACTGAGTGTTAGTGTTTGGCAACCTGTCACATTGAAATCATTCCTCAGAGACTTTCAGGGGTCCTCAGACAGCAAAAGGCCTCAATCAGCCTCACTGAAGTGGGTTTTTATTGAGAAAAAGAGGTAGCAAGCCTAGCGTGACCCTCACACCCAGCCATTAAAATTCCTCGGGAACTCCAGCCCAGCCGGGGGCAGATTTCAAGTCCTGGGGGTGAGGTCATGTCTGCAGGGAGCCCACGACAATAACTGCCATTATATGGCCCTATTTATCCTCTGGAGGCGTACTAATGTTGCTGCAGAATGAGGCCACAGGCAATAGAGAAGGCCATCTATTTGTGGTTTTATGGCTTTATTAAGCTGAAGCTGTTAGCCTGTTGTTTCCAGTTGCCTTGGTCCAGAGTAATGGTAATATATGAGGGACGGATGAGTTTTAAGTTATCAGTACTAATAAATGTAAAAAATAGTTATCTTTAAAAAAATATAATGAAGATTTGAGGAAACTTAATGCTGTCATCCAGCTTGTGCTGAGGGTGTGTGTTGTTGTAATTTGCTGTTGGCTTTGGTGGTATTGCTGCTTTTCTACATTTTAGTTCCAGGAGACTTGTACATTGTTGTTTTCAACAGCACAGGGGTCTAAAAAGTACCCGGCCAGGACTTCTCAGAGGTCAGCTGAGTTTTGGTGTGCTTGAGTTGGAGCTGGCCGCAGAACAGGTTTAGGGCATAGGCTTGGCTCAAGCATAAGCACTTCCTTTGCTTTTCTACTCCTGTTCTCTCTCAGGTGACATTTCTTCATTGTTTGCTATGTTCAACAAGAACTGTTATTCAGTCTAAATAAACCTGTGTGCTCTCTTTTAGCCTTGGTAATGAGAGATTAAGATGTGGATTATCTGGTAAACATGCTGATTTTTTAGCACTCTTAGTTTTGCTATTTAAGTTTGGAGTTCCTGTGTCATCCATACGTACAATGCAGCACTGCTCTGCCCTCTGAGGTGAGTTTTCCTTATTTGTTACCTTTTCTGTCCTACAAAGGAGCAATGACATTTAAAAGAATACTCAATTTACAGTTTCTGTAGCTACAGCATCCCCTCCGCTTTCCCCTTACGCTTCCTTTCTGTTGGTGGAGTTTTCTGTCTGTGTGTTGCTGAAGGACTACTATTTGTATATATATATATTTTTTTCACTAAAATTGAAAACAAGGTTTGTTTTCAGATTGCCTTTTTTAACATGCTACTGAAGAACAGGGAAAACAATGTGAGGCAAGACTGAGCGAGTTAATAAGAACTTATCATTAGGAAATGAAACTTAAATAGGAAATATAATTAGGGCAGCATTCTGTAGCGTAGATGTTTGTCCATTAATTTCTACTGGTTTGCTTATGTTCTTCAGAGTAAAAAACCAATTCTGACTACTTTTAATACCTCTCTGTTGCTGGCAGCAACACCAGACATTTAAAACAGTGAGTCAGTTTGAATTCGTTTTATGCCAGTGGAAAGCAGAATTAGTTAGTGTTCTTGGACACTTTCCTGCTCAACCTACTGTAGGGAACCTGTGTTAGCAGGGGGTTGGACTCGATGATCTGCAGAGGTCCCTTCCAACCTCTATGATTCTATGTTTCTGTGGTTCTAGTGTGTGCCATGAGTCTCATTTAAGGGAAAGCTGGAAAATGGGTGTCTCTCTCCCCACATCCTAACTTCTTTGCTTGCTGGGCAACTGAGTGAGGAAGTGATTTAAAACCACCAATGACTTAAAAATCAATATTCTTTCCTGATATACAGATGCCCACCCCTTCCTCCCCCTCTTGTGCTGGCATTAGTTAATATCAAGAAATGCTAATTAGGAATTAAAAAAGCTTTTTTAACATAGAGCAGGTCTCGTCCTGGCAAGATCTATGCAATCCTCAACAGCTGCATGGTTACTCAGTGTCCAGCTTTTTGTACTGAAAGAGAAATTTATGGCTTTCTTGCTTTATTCATTCCCCTTTCACATAATGCTCCTTGAGCTGGGTCTGAAGATAAATCCTTCTTAAGCCTTTGCACATAAATCAGAGTTCAGGGATGATGCGTGCTCAGAAGATGTCAGCTCTCTGTAGCTAGTGTTTGTAGCCTGAACAGCACTCAACTGCTTGCTGCAAATTCAGAGAAAGCCTCTTTGCTTTCCACTGCAAATTCTTTCCCTGGGTCATTACAGATCCATGGAAACAGTGCTCACTAAGAGTTAAAGTTTGTAATCTAATTTTATGTGAGTCTCTGCTTTGTTGCCATCCTTTGCCTGACAATTACTCTATAATGCACAGACAGTAATTGCAATGCCATTTGTTTCACCGAATTCATTAGTGTGTGTGTGATTCTGATCTCATAAAATACATGTTGAGAGCCTTGTGCAAAACATTTAGCAACATACTTGCCCTGAGCCTTACGTCTGTCTGCCCTTCAAATTACTGAAAAGTTGTTGCTGATTAGTTCAGGACTCTGATTCACGCTTACCTTTAGCCAAGAGAGAAAAAGAGGGTTTAGTTGGGTCGGTCTCATAGCGTAGGTGCATGTCTTGCAGTAGTGTCCGTGGGTGTAGCTGTGTCTGCATATCTGGAAGAGAGTGGAGCATCAACATCATGAGGCATGAGGGCGGAGCGGGAATGAGGCAATGGGTATTTTGGAGAACTGGACAGCTGAGAGCAGCAGTGGCCATGGGGCTCTGTGAATGAGATATGACCTGACCACAGACTGCACAACCGCTGCCAAGTGGCTGAGTAAAAAGGGTTTTGTCTCTCTTGCAAGAAGACCCACCCACGCATGGTAGAAGTCAGAGCACTGTATGTAGGGCTTGGGTGCCCGTTCCTAATCGTCACAACTGCCTGTTCCCATAGAGCCGCGGGTCATTACCTAGTGTGGGACTGCTTCCCTCTGCAGATTACTGGCACTAAATGGCAAGTTTTACAATGAGACACCAAAGGCGTTTGTGCTTTTTGAGAACATGATGCATCTCTAAGAGTTCTTTGGAAATCACAACATCTTGTGCTTCGCAGGCTCTGCTCTTCCAAACAGATCTCTCCCTTCCACCTACAAAGTCCCCCTGAAGGCTAAGGGTCACTTCTTAACTCTGGAGGTCAGCTTGAACCGATCCAGGCAGAGTCATTCTTAGTTTATGTTTATTTAACACTTAAAGCTGCTGTAACTAATCACTGCAGTTCTCTTTTCATGAGTCACTGAGTTTAAATATAGGCATTTGGTGCATCTGGATTTATTCCAAAACACATACTTCTGGGTTTTCAGATAGACACATTTTCTCTGTTTATATAATATTGCAGAGTAATTGTATAATTAATTATTTCTTATCTTGATCAATATGTTACTAAAGTGGAAATCATACCAGTCCTTCTGTTGAGCTTTTAGGTTCTTTTTCCATCTGAGAAGTTGCTATAAAATAATTAATTTTTCAGCTAAAATATTGCCTAAGTCTTCTTTTCTGAGAGCAGAATATCAGAAGATTTTCCGTATAGTTCTACAGAGAAAAGGTCCTCAGACTTTACTGGTCAGTGGAATGGAGGACTTATTTGTATAAGCCAGTAGTAGCCACTGACTCCTGTGTGGTTTGCATTAAAATCATGAATTTACTCTTAGATTAATGTTCTCATTCTTCAAACTGTGTTCCAGCTGGCTTTAGCAATAAGTACTTGTCATGGGTTTGTGATTTTCAGTTATTGGTACTCCACATCGTAACATCATGTAGTGAATGTACCTGGTTCTCAGAAGAGAAGGACTACTACATTCCCCATGGTACTTTGCTCCTCTGTTACCATTTCCAGCTGGAGGGAAAAGATAAAAGCTCGCAGTATAAAAACTTGCAGATCATGAGACCTCGGCCCTTTTTCCGCCGTCTCTCATCCTGGCAGCACCTCGCTCTCCAGCCGTCTTATCGTCAGTAGTAGAGTAAGGCCTACCTTGATTTTGGGACATTTTTTCTCTCTGTATTGGATTTATCAGCTTAAATTGTAATTATATTGTATTATAGTGTGTTGTTTGGCATTCCGATATCTTATTTAGTAAATTAGTTTGTTTCTCCTCAGATTGTTGCCGCTGTTCTTTGCTCTCAGGGCCATCTCCTTACCCTTTTTTTCCCTTTTCCCTTTTCACGGGGTGTGAACCTGTGGATCCCCCGTCCCCTTTGTCACGGAATCGGGCCTAACGCCCGTAAACCGTTGACAGTACTAGACAAGTTTCTAATGGATCAAAGAGTTTGGCTCCACAAAATGTTATGCTGAATGGACGTAGAGGAGTTGCAGGAGGAGAGACAGGAAAGTTGATCAGGATATGTGCAAGATGTGCAACTGAAAAGGGCAACTGCAGTCTGGTCACTGTGAAATTTTTTATTCTTGCAGAAAACTGTATTTGCCTTTACATTGCCATTAGAACTATTGAAATAGACCAAATTCCCCAGTCAGCTGTTCATCCAGTTAAGATCGAAAAAAATGTACAGTGAAACTGGAGATAGGCTTAGTGTCCTTTCACTGAGATTTAAATCATTCAATTTGAAGATTAATGATCCTTGCTTTGCAGATGACTTAACCATTTTGGAGATGCCAACCTGTGTTTACAAGAAGGAGGGGTACAGAAACAGCTGAAAAAAGTTCTTAATATGAATGCAGCTCTGGGTCATACTGCATACTGGACTGGGGCAGGAGGTGCGGCAGAGTTAGTCATTCTGCTCGAGTATGTGTCAAACTGGCTGCCTACTGGGATCTGGGGCTTACCAAGACTGACGTCTGTTCTTTCAGCTCTGCTCCAAATGCAAAGCTGGCTTCACTTTGTACACATGGGATCTTATTGGTGCGAGATATACTTGAGATACATTATTGGTCTTAAATATTACTCTGAACCCCTTAGCTTTAAATCTTCTACAGACCTCATCTATTACAGTGTGTGTGAAGCCAAGTCCAGTAGGGCAGAGCTGGGATATCTTTCTGTGCATGAGTTTCTGTGGCTCTGCACAGTGGTGCAAGGGGGAAATTCTTGTCTGGAGGACAGGAGATGAGAAATAAAGCAACTAAAGAAAGCACAAAGGGGCAGGCTCCTCTGTCCTTTGCACCAAATAATGAACAAAAATGAGAACATGAGCTCAGTGTACATCTGTGATAGACTGTGTGTAGACTTTAAGCCAAGAGCAACTTCAAGACCACTGATGAGACTGAATGTGTACAATCTATTGGGCCCAATGTCATGCATCCCAGGGTCGTGAGGGGACTGGATGATGCAGATGCCAAGACACTCTCCATCATATTAAAAAAAAATCATGGCTGTCGGGCAAAGTCCTCAGTGACAGGAAAAAGGGAAACATCACTCCTGTTTGTAAGAAAGGGAGAAAGAAACACCCAGGGAACAGTAGATCAGTGAGCCTCACCTCTGTGCCTGGGAAGATCAGAGACTATGATAAGGCACATGCAAGACAAGGAGGTGATTGAAGACATCCAGCATGGCTTCACCAAGGGCAGATCGTGCCTGACCAATCTGGCCGCCTTCTATGATGGAGCACCAACATCAGGAGTCAAAGGAAGATCAATTGATGTAATCTGTCTGGACTTGTGCAAGACCATTGATGTGGTCCCACACCACATCTTTATCTCAAAATTGGAGATATAAAGATTTGAAAGCTGGACTGTTTGGTGGTTAAGGAATTGGTTGAATGTATAGTTGTAGCCAGAGAGTTATTGTCAATGTCTCTGTTCAGGTGGAGTCTAGTGATGAGAGGTGTCCCTCAGGGGTCCATCTTTGGATGGTGCCCTTCAGCATCTTTATCAGTGACCTAGGCAGTGGGATCTAGTGTATCCTCAGTTCGATGAAGACACCAAACTGTGTGATGCAGCTGATACAACAGAAGGAATGGAAGCCATCCAGAGGGACCTGGACGGGTTTGAAAAGTGAGCCTGTGTGAACATAATGAGGTTCAACAAGGCCAAGTGCAAGCTGTTGCACTTCAGTCAGAGCAATCCCAGGTATGAGTACAGCTTGGGAGAAGACCTCCCTGAGAGCAGAGCTGTGGAGAAGGACTTGGGGGTCCTGGTGGATGAAAAGCTGGGCATGAGCCAGCAGTGTGTGCTTGCAGCCCGGAAGGCCAATGGTATCCTGGGCTGCAACAAAAGAGGGGTGGCAGCAGGGAGAGGGACGGGATCGCTCCTCTCTGCTCTGCCTGTGAGGCCCCATCTGGAGTACTGCATTCAGGCCTGGAGCTCCCAGCACAAGAAGATGTGGAACTGTTGGAGCAGGTCCATAGGAGGGCCATGAAGATGATCAGAGGGCTGGAGCACGTCTCCTGTGAAGAAACTGAGTTAACTGGCCTTGTTCAGTCTGGAGAAGGCTCTGGGGAGACCTCATTGCTACCTTCCAGTACTTAGTGAGGGAGGAAGGCAGGAGACCAACTTTTTACACCACCAGATAGTGACAGGAGAAGGAGGAATAGCCTTAAACTAAAAGAAAGGAGATTTAGGTTAGATGTTAGTAAGAAATTCTTCACTCAGAAGGCGGTGAGGCACAGGCACAGGTTGCCTGGAGAAGCTGTGGATGCCCCATCCCTGGAGACATTCAAGGCCTGGTTGGATGGGGCCCTGGGCAGCCTGAGCTGGTGAGTGGTGGCCCTGCCCATGGCAGGGGAGTTGGAACTGGATGATTGTTGAGGTCCTTTCCAGCCCAAGTCTTTCTATGATGCTATAGTTCTAGACACACCCCTGTGAAGATCACAGAACCCAGATAGTTCTCATCCTCCAGGGACTGCTGGCGCAGCTCCAAGAAGACACAGCCAGACAGAGGAATGACTGTGGGTTGGGCCTTCTTTGGCTAAACTAGCACATTTATCCATTGCCATTGAACACATTACCCAAAGTTCCAGTGTCTGTAGAAATCTTTGCTGATGTGTCCTAGTGTAGCTTCTGCAGGGTTGTAATTGAGGCTGAAAGACTGTGCTGGCAGAGCATGCCTACCTCAGATGGTTGATATCTGGCCCTTGGGGTTGGGCATTCCCCTTGTGCTGTTTTTGATCAGATATTTAAGACATGCCTTCTAGCAGCCCTTTGAACTCTGTGGCTGGATGTGATGAATGGATGGTCAGTGAAAAGATGTAGAAATAAACTGCTGATTCAGTTATGAATGAAATTGGCCTACCCAGAACTATAAAAATGAATATTTTGCCTTACACTGACTAGCAGAGGGCTTGATTTAACAGCTGTGTCCACAGCCAGATTGATGTGAGAGCCCAGGGACAGATCTCATGCAAGAGAAGTCAGTGGAAGTTGAGCAAAAGCTTGTGCTGAATGTGGGAACATGTTCTTAGCGATGAAACATCATTAGTCAGAAGAACAGTCTTTTGCTTTTGCGAGATTTAATTAAGTACTGGATAACACATCCCAGAGAAATCTGGGATTTTCATATCTGTCAGTTGTTCCTCTCCCTTCTCTTCCCTTCTGTGCTCAGTTATTATGTCTCCAATCTGCACATCTTCTACAGCTTTCTGCACTGCCACTACATGTTTGTTCCTTTTAGGCAATGGTAATTTAAATCTGCATAGCATGTGTTTCATCTCCTTTGGACATTAGTTTACTGGGATGGCATTTAAACTGATCTTCAGGTGATGTGAGTAAGGGTGTTTGTCGTTTTCCAGGCTCATGCTCCGGGGTCTTAGCAGAGCTAAGCATAAGCCATGGCACTGATTCTCCTCAATTTGTACTGGGAAGGAGCTCAGAGAATGAGACTAGAAGCATCTCCAGGGACAACAATGAGAACTGACTTCACTTATTACAAAATGATATTCTGAAAATTCAGTGGTCCCTGTGTCCTCTGTGTTTAACCTATTCTCATTTTCTTTTCTTAAGAATGGCAACAGTGCCCAACAAATTGAGATTTTGATGAAAGGTCAGCCACTATTTTGAGATGCACAGTCACAACTTATTGTAAAAAAACCATGGAAACCCTAACATCTAGTAAATGTTCCCTCCTCTCTGGAGGCATTCAAGGCCAGGCTGGATGGGGCTGTGAGCAACCTGGTCTAGCGGGAGGTGTCCCTGCCTGTAGCAGGGGGTTGGAACTACATGATCTTAAAGGTCCCTTCCAACCCAAGCCATTCTGTGATTCTGTGATTCCTGGACTGGGACAGGAAGTTTGGAGGCCATCGTAATGGGATGCTTTTTTGCCTATGGAGATGACTAAAATGAAGACTTGACAAACAGCTTTATGTGGGAATCACAGCATCAGAATTCACTGCCTTCATTATAAAACAATTCTCAAAATCATGCAAGAGCCCAAAATGGGGTTCAAGAGAACTAAAGTGCACCCTGAATTCTAAGAGTCATGCTTCCTTCTTTACAGTATCTCTGCTCTATAGCAGCAGCATACATGGAAAACCAGGGAAGTAAAAATGCTTTTTATTCTCTTGAAAAAACATGTGTGTTTCATCTGTTTGCTTTTTCTAGCTCTGTGCAGCACTGCAGTTGAGGGAGTACTGGAGGACTGGCCTTATAACTGATGGTGTGCTTGGTAACTGGAGGAGATAATAAGATAAAAGATAATAATGTTGTCTATTTGAACAAGATGTAGAGTGGATTTGAGCAACTGCTCATTTTCTGTCTCTATGTGTGTATTTGTGTGTATGAATGCAGTCTGTCCTCCATCTACTGATTGTGCAAAAACTGACAACAGAATGAATAGCAAGAGATAATTAAAAGCATAAAACAGAAACAAAAGGCCCTTCTTCTTTGTCCTGATTATACTCAGCTAACAAGATCTTCCCTGAAAATATTAAGGAAAATTTTGTGCCAAGATACACAATGCTATATCATTGTATCATTAGTATTCAAGCCTAAGTAGCAAGAATCGTTTTATAGCAGCTGCAGCTACTGTACCTTAGGTTGAAACTTTCAGGAGTTTCTTTCCAAGAAACTTGGAAACATAGTCCTTGTTCACCATTTGATGAGGATCCTTTTTAATGTCCTGCTGCCTGAAGAATGGTTGGGAGAAACAGAGGAGTTAATGGAACTGGAGTTGAGGCTTACTTCATCCACTTTAGAAATGACATTTTTCTCAATCTGCATTTTACGTACATGCTGCTTGTGCCATTACACCAAAGGAGACTGTCTTAGACAGCAGGGATAGCAAGGTACAGCTGGAGCTGTGCAGGGTTGTAATCTCATAGCTTCCTGGGGAACCAGAACTTGCTTTTGGGGTACCTTCTCAGGGGCACCCTGAGAATCCTCACAGCCCCCCTGAGCTCACCTAAATGCTGCCCTGGAAAGCATAGTGAAGCACACTGCTATACAGTGGACATCACAGAAGTACTGCCTGAAATAGTATAAATAAGGGAAAGCTGTACATGGGTGACGAGTGTTCTGTCAGCATCCATGCCCTGTACTGGGTGAATGCTGTTGAAATCCAAGACATAACAGATCATATATATATGCATTTGAGTGCTGTCTATGTATCTCAATTTATAGATCTCTGCAAATTGTCTTGGCCAAGACTTTCTGAAAGGGATGAGATTTCAAGACCAACGTATGTTCAAAGATTTTAGAAATAAACTTAACCAAAACATTATTCTCAGCAGTTTCCATTATTATGGAGGCTATTGGGGTTGTCATTGCTAGGCTAAACTGTAGTTCTTCCAGTTCACTTTGGGTTTGTTCACCTAAGCATATTATCCACTGATGTAAATTACTTCTGAAAGCTCAGATAACAAAAGCCCTGAAATTAATGCATTCACAAATGAATCAGATGCCAGATGCAGGAGAGAAGGTCAAAGATGCTGCTGACCATCCCAGACCCATGCAAGACCTGGATTCATGGAGAGGTCCTGTTGGCCCCAGGGGTAGAGATCTCATCCTTCCACTGTACATCCCGGATATCTTCCCTTCATCTGTAGTCTCTGAGCTCTTGGAGATATTAACTACTTTTCTCTAAGCAGTGTAAAATCTAACCAGTCAATAATGACTTTGAAAGAAAAACACATTAAACAAGATACACAGTGACAGTTTCACAGTAAGCAGCTGAGGTCAGTACAGAGTCAAGGGAAGATCCAAAAATCTGTGCATGCAAACACAACCTTGCTTGCCATATGTTGTAACTCATCCAAAGGATGTTCCTGTAACATTCAACAAGAAATGCCGATTTCTTTAGTGGCAGACATTGAAAATCATTTACTGTTAAATTTCATTCATTAAGCTATTACCTCAAGAGCACTCACTCTGAAGTGTACTCCCGGCCAGCCTGTCGTCGGACATATTTATGGAGAGAGTTTAGAGTAGCTACTGGAAAAAATGAAAAATAATTTAACACTTGATAATGCATAGCTTCTCTTGAGGTATCTGGGTGACAACATCTGATATCTCATGGGAACTGAGTTGTGTTAATCTCTACAGCAGGGCCAAGAAATGGACAGAGTACAAGGGAACATACACTGATGATCCCATTGTTGTTGAGAGTCACAGCAATTGTCAGTAAAGATTACAGTAGTAATTACTAAGAATAAGACTCCTTCTGCCCACTGGGGAATGGCAAGGCAGAAATTATTTTCTTTCAGAACTTTTCCAGCGCCCTTCTCTCTTTCCCAGAGTAACAACCTAAGCTAAAGTACTTCAAAGTAGAATTCTTCGTTTTCCTCCTCTGCACAAGGAACGGGGCTTGTTCAGCCTGGAAAAGAGAAGGCTGCAGGGAGACCCCACTGCGGCCTTCCAGTATTTAAAGGGAGTTTATAAACATGAGGGAAATCAACTTTTTACAAGGGCAGATAGTGATAGGACCAGGGGGAATGGTTTTAAACTAAAGGAGAGGAGATACAGATTAGTTGTTAGGGGGAAGGTTTTTACTGAGAGAGTGATGAGGTGTTGGAACAGGTTGCTCAGGGAGGCTGTGGGTGCTCCATCCCTGGAGGTGTTCAAGACCAGGTTGGATGGGGCCCTGAGCAATCTGATCTAGTACTTGATCTAGCAGCTGGCAACCCTGCCTGTGGCAGGGAGGTTGGAACTCGATGGACCCTGAGGTCCCTTCCAACCCAAGCCATTCTATGATTTTATGATTAAGAAGAGAAGAACAAAGAGGAAAAGAAATGAAAAAAACTGAAATGAAGAGTCTTGTTTCCCTGACTTGGACGCATATACTAGGGAATTTGTATGATACGTAATTTCTTACACTATGCAGGAGATCAAGTGAGATATCCTTCTGGCCTAGCTTCCCATGGGAGTGTACGGACACCTTTCCAAAATCTTTCTAAGAAGGGCAATTTCTGGATAGGAAGAAACCTATTGGTTTTCAGAGGTCTGAACCACGTGATCTCCAGAAGTCTCTTTCAGCCTCAACTATTCTGTGATTTTTTTATTCCTTTGGCCCTGTGAGCATGATATAGGTATGCAAAGAGCAGATGACAAAGGAATAAGGAGACTGAGGACTATGTTTGGCTTGTCACCACTGACTAGGAGCATAGGCAATACTGGGTGTAAGAGGGTGTTACAGTGTCCTCTCTTACTGGAGACTATCTTGAATCCGGCATGGGTTGCCTCTTCTTCTACTCTGTGTGTTTTTCCACAGCAATGACTTGCTTTCTATATGAAAGATAGAATAAACCTGTATTTTGGCCCAGTTTCTAGCTTGGGGGCTAGAGTATGGATGAGGGTTCTGGCTCTTAGACGATCTTCCAGAAGAGGCAGATGCCAGCTATGCAGCCACCAAGCAAGCTTGGTTTTCTGAACTGGAAAAGGTACCTGCTGCTTGCAGGTGTCAGAAAAGCAGCGCAGTCTGAGTTCTATCTGTTGGTTCTTGGTAGGTCACTGCTCATGGAGTTAGTCTTCAAGAGTTGCCCACGGTAGGGACATAGAGGTAGTAGCTCCTGGTGTGGGTGCACCAGATGACCTCCAAAACACCAGGCCTGCCCAGGAGTGAGTCTAAATGATAATCTGGGTGAGCTGAGACATTCCATGAGGCTTTACCATCCAACTTGTACTTGTCACACCCAACCTGTCTAGGTGCCTAAAGCAGATGATTTTGGCATCAGCCTCCCATAGCGATTAATTAAGTTCAAGTCCCTGATCTGGTGAACGGTTAATTATCTGTACAAAACCGAAAATCTCCATCCAAAAGGACTGTGAAAGCCAGCAGCCTAATGAATGCAGAGTGCCCCAGAGAGCCCAGGCCCCAGTCCCCTTTGCAAATCAAAGAAAGCACAGCTAATCTGATCTTAAATCTCTTTCATCCTAGGTGAGAGTCCTAACCACAGCCCTGTGGGTTGACTGCCTGTCTCTCTGCTCTTTCATTTGAAGGAAAACTGTAAAATAGCTCTTTTTCTTCTTATGGAAATGACAAGCATTTCTCAAATCCCAGGAATATTTGCAAGACAGGAAAAGCATTTCCTCCCCAGCCATAATCGCAGTCTGAGACTGCATATGGGCTCTCTATAATTGCGCATTATACCCAAGTGGGTTTGCTTTTATGAATGTATTGTAATTTTTTTTAACTTCTAAAAGGTTTTTTTGGTGTGAGAACAGACCCAGACCTGATGAATACACCTTTGTGTGCAATTCTCTAAGTACAGTATTTCTAGGTTAACAGTTGCAGACTTGAAAGCCAGCTGAGATCCTGCAGGAAACTTTATTAAAAATAGTCTATCTGTCTGGAAAAGGAGCCCAGAGTTTGCAATGTAAAATACTTGCTAATGAAAAATGCATTTTTTTTCTCTAGTGAAACAGAATACAATCTTTCTGGAGACAAGCCAGAAGATAAGTTTCTTTTCCAAAAGCTGTCAAAAAGCAGACAACAAAACCACCTGTCACATTTATAATTCCACATTCTGTGTGACTTGGAGAGCACATCAAATACAGCTCAGGGAATGAAAACTGCCAGCAAAGTTCAAAGAAGCCGTTTTCCCTTTTTGTTACCATATGCCAGGAGTGAGCAGTAAGAGGATGGGTGCTGGAGTGGCTGCTGAGAGGAGCAGAGCTCACCTGGGTGGCTGCAGGCTGGCAGAGCATCCTTCCTCCTGCGGTGAAGCCTCCACCCCGTGGAGCTATGGATGCTGCCCAGCTCAGCTGCGCTTAAGGAGACAGCCAGTGCCTGGAAAGAGGCTGTTATGCGTCTAAGTGATGTGATGCTATGTCCCAGGTGCCCACCTCTCCTTGGAAAAGTGAAAGTAGGCTCCAAAAATGCTTAAGGTGACTTAGTTCTCCTCCAGCACCTCTGGCAATGTCAGTTCTTCTATGCGTGACCAGACATGCAAGATGTAGAAAATGGGAACTCGGTACAAAATCCCTTCCTCTTTCTGACACCCTAAACCAAGACAGATAGGATGAGAGGGCCTTAAGTTGCACCAGGAGAGGTTCAGGTTGGATATTAGGAAGAATTTATTTCAGAAAGAATGATGAGGCATTGGAATGGGCTGCCCAGGGAAGTAGTGGAGTCACTGTCCCTGGAGGTGTTCAAGAGAAGGCTGGATGTTGCACTCAGTGACGTATTCTAGAGCAGTCACAGGCATGGGCTGACAGTTAGACTAGATGATGATAGTGGTCCTTCCAACCATAATGATTCTATGATTCTATGAAAATGGAGCTCATTTTGCCGTTGCTTGCAGGCACAGTGAGGGGTCTGTGGAGGGAATGCTGCGGGTATGTGGTCTTGAATAACTGGGAGCACAGGTGCTGGTAGGCAGCACCTTGTGTTTCCTGCAGATGTGCTTCAGTTGCAATTTACTTTCCCCTCTCCAGCCACCATAATTCCATCAGTATTCACTGGGATATAATAGTGCAGTTAGTCCAGGTTAGTTTTTTACTTCATTTTATCAGAGTATAAATCATGAGTGTCCAACCTTTTGGCTTGCCTGGGCCACACTGAGTGAAAAGGAATTGTCTTGGACCACAAATAAAATATGTAGGCTGCTCTGAACATAATCCCTCCTGTTTATTTCCATGGAAACTGCAACAGACAGAAAGAGCACAATAACACTATTTGATAGAGCAAATTCTCAGCTACAAAACACTATTATTCCACACAGTCACCACCATTAGCTGTGCATTTTCACCAGCAATGAACAAGAGCCTACATGCCGAGCTTGTAAAAAAACCTGCACTAGTGGAGGGGACCCACTGTCTCTGTTCCCACTGCTGAAACACACCACCCATGCCTCACTGTGCTCAGATCCACTGTTTGATCTCTGTAAGTGTTCAGCAAGCATCGGTGAATGTCAGTGGGTGCCATGTTTTCCACATGGAGGTATTCAGTGATACACCTTTGCTGCATCTGCACTTCCATGTCAGATGCCATTCTGTCAGACTGCCCCTCTGCTGCCATCTGTCACACAGCAACATGGGATATTGGTGGGAAGGTTCAACTTCTGTTGCCATACCAACATCATCTGCCTCTGACCTCATGAACTGGCATAACAAAAAAGGAGGCATTACTTTTGGAGCATCCATCTTAGGTAATATAGTGTATGTATACAAGCATGAATGTATATGTATATTAAACTTTTTTAATATATATATTTTATTACAATAGAAAAAAGAGCAAAAAATGATAAAACTAATGGGATATGTGACTTTGTTTCTGTGAAACTAACACATCAGTCTGGTTCGATGGCAGTGTGTGCAGTTCTCAGTGAGCTCTCACGGTGTTTGTCAGAGATTTTTGATGAAATTTTACTCTTCCCGTGCTACATCCTTGACAATAATTGCTCACAAATGTGCATACTGCCAAGAAGCGATGACGAATAATGATTGTGAAGTGCGGGATACCTTTGGTAAGAGAGGGCTTATAGAAGTCTGATATAGAGACATGGTCAGATTTTTGAGTTGAATATCTCTCTGATTTCAATCCTATGCATTCCATCTGAAAATTCGCAGGTCATGTATTTATATTGACTGAAGGTGCAGTAGAAAATATACCCAAAAACTGATGATTTTTTTTGCAATCTCGAAACCAATTCTCAAATTCTATTATCAAAACAGAAGACATGGCTGCACATTTTTTGCTGTACACAGGGCTGTGTTTCGCCAATATATCAAAATGCATATGATTATTTTCCATCTCTGTAGTTGGTGCTGCACATCACTCTCCCCGTACCCTGGTTGCAGCCCAGACACCATGAATAGGACACCGCTGTGCAGTTGCTGTGAGCAATGGACGTGCGCCTGGGGCTGGGCCGGGCTGCTCTGTGGGGCAGAGCTGCCACCATGATGGTGTGGGGCAGGGGGCAGCTGCAGGACAGGCTTGGCCAGACCGCATGCAGTCCACAGGCCGTGGGTTGGACATACTTGGTATAAATCATAGAATCATGGAATCATTGAGGTTAGAAAAGACCTCTAAGATCCTCTGTTCCAACCGTCAACCCGTCCCCACCATGTCCACTAACCGTGTACCTCAGAGCCACATCTCCACGGTTCTTGAACACCTCCAGGGACGGTGACTCCCCCACCTCTATGGGCAGCCTGTGCCACTGCTCCCCAGCCACCCGTACAGCCCACCTCTGGGTGAGCACAGGGGCTGAGTCACTGGTGTGAGGGAGAGTGCCTTCTGTGAGGGACATCAGAGCAAAGTTTCTTCTCACTGATCAACTTAAGGCATTGAGGAGGCACCAAGATACTGTCAAACAGGAGTCAGTAAGAAGGAAGGACAGCTATTCCATCACAGGATGGTTCTGTGACAGGCACTGCACCTCTTCAGTGATTCTCCGCTGAGCAGCACTCTGGCAATTAGCATCAAAAAAGTAGTCACAAATCCTTACTCTGACTATATTTAGTATTTCCTAAAATCAAAGCATTGTATTAAGAGATTCACTTTCTTTTGTTTTGAGGTATAATTACATGTGCTAGATTGTGCTCAGGAAAGCGATTAAAATAAATTTGGCCTCCAGAGAAAAACACAGGAAAGACTGAAAGGCTTCCTTTCTTTTTAATATGTAAAACAATATGATCATCTACCTTTATTTTTTTTTTTTTGAAGAGGATGACATTAAATTGAAGTGCTAGAGACAGAAAGCAAAATTAAGTAGAAAACTTCTTTTAAGGAGAAGTGGAGCTGATGATGAGAGAAACTGGTGAGAAAAAGAAGCAGGGGGGAGTGAAATCAGACTGCAGCTTGCCTTGATGAATGCTTCCAGCCTTTTTCTGCAGAGCTTCAGATGCCACTGACTCCACTTGCACTGCACCTGATACTGCAGAGGCACTCTGGAGAGTTGGAAAACATGTTTTCATGTACAGAGTAAAAGTTATCTGTGGAGATTTTGCTCACCCTGTGACCAATTTCCCGTGCAACAGGCACTTGTTTCAGCCTCAGCAGTGATACAGGAACACAGAGTGTCTAGCTGTGATTTACAGCTCTGTGCATCGAGTGCTTCTAGCGTCAGCTCTAAAGAAAATGAAATCTCTGCAGAATAAATTGAGTCATAAGATTTTAGCACAGCGGATGTGTAAAATGGAAGATTAACATTCAGAGACATACATCCTTTCCATAGGAGTTGGAAATCTACAGAGTATGCCTGGAAGTCTGAGCAGTATGAGTGTAAAAATCAGGATCTGAAGAGGCAGTAATTGTTTGGTAGATGTCATTGCGGTATGATCCCCACAAAACAAACTTGGTGCATCCTTTGTTATTTTACAGTTTCATTCAAGGAGGAGATTATCATAGAATCAACTACTGAATCATTAGGGTTGGAAGGACAACTAAGATCATCTAGTTCAACCATCAGCTCGTGGCTGTGACCGCCTTGTGCCACATTCCTCGGCGTGACACCCACCCTTTTCTGGAACACCTCCAGGGGCCGTGACTCCCCCACGCTCCTGGGCAGCCCATTCCAGTGCCTCATCATTCTTTCTGAGAATAAATTTTTCCTAATACCCAACCCAAACCTCCCCTGGCACAACTTAAGGTCATTACCGCTTGTCTTAAACCATCTTTCAACATCAATCATGTAGGACAGAACAATACATAGTTGTGAGAAAAACAGACCTGAAATTCAAATGCATCATGAAACACTGACTATTGCTGCTGCCAGAACTCTACTGACATTACTTTTCCTTCCTTTGGCAACATGCATCTTTTAGGAAGATCTGATGCTGTTTTGCGTGTGATGGTGTGAAGTTGTCATTAGGATAACTTCTTGTCTTCTAACTTACCTCCAAGAAAACCATTGGAATGAAGTTAATTGTATGCATATGGACAAATTAATGCCATTCTCGTGTTCAGAAAGAGCTCATCTACATGGAAGAATTTCTCAAAGCAAACAGTGCTGAATAAGCTGTTTATGTTCTGTAATAATTTGCATGCTTCCAACTCAGACTAACATTTTTGGACTAAAATCTACTTTTATTTTGGAACACAGTTTGCACATAAGGAGATATTCTGGGCTGCTCATTGTGAAATAGTTTATTTTACAATTAGAAGATTTCTCCATGGAGACAAACCAAAGATTTCACTCTACCATATTCAGGAAGTCAAAAACTTAAAGAGGGAGTAAATGTTATTTATTCCTGTCAAAGTTTATTTTATACGGCAGAGAAATGAAAATTATGTCTAAACATAGACATATTTATGATAATTATTTGAGTTTTGAAAGCTTGTCACGTTAGGAGAGGTTTCAGGAACTCAGTTATTTCAGTTTATAAAGAGAATGTGAAGGAGTGGCTTGATCACAGTTTGCCCACAGCATATATTTGGTAGTAAGGGTTTTTTGTTTTCCCAGCTAATGCACAAGGCATTAACAGGAAACAAATGGCTGGATGTTCAAGCTAGACATAGACAGAAAACAAAGGAAATCTTTTGGAATATTTATTAAAATCATCAACCCCCTGGAAGAGTTTGCCAAGATGTGAAGTGTTTACTATCACTTATGTTCAAGCACAGTATTAATAGCAATGGAACAACTTGCCAAAGGATGTTGTGGATGCTAAAGCTTTCCCTGGGTCCAAAAATCATCTGGACAAATTAATAGAAGAAAAAATAATTGAGAACCATTAAACACCAAGAAATATTCCAGGTCTGACTCAGGAAATCCCTGAGCCACAAGGACTGCTGTCCATGAGGGCAAGAAGCATGGCCCGATTTGTGTCCATCTGGCCAGAATCCATCTCCTTTCCTTCCCCAAACAGGGAAGACTTGCCCAGCATAGCCATCTGGGAGTGGCTCTGGCCAGGCTGTCTCCCAAGCAGAGCTTCAGCACTATCTGGAGGGGCTGGCCAGTGCCAAACTGGAACCTTAAAGTCATGTGCTGTGATTGTGGGCAGTGAGCCAGCACCTTAGTTCTCATCACTTCCCTTGTACTGGTGTAGCTGAGACACCCACAGAGTCCCTGTAAGGGAGCTGGTGGGAGAAAACTGAAAAAAGCAAGCAGCTGGTTGGGAAACTTGAATTCACTACTGATAGCCTGCCATTCCTGTGGAAAACTAGCAACTGTGTGAGCTCAGGAAGATTCAAACCTGTGCTTTGGTTTGACCCAGGCCTGTTGGGCTCACAGTGGGAACTCAGAAGCAAATTTCCACGGCCTTTGTGCCACTGACAGCCAGGCAAATGCTCACAGGTGACATTTCTGTCCTTACAAATCTCTAGATGCAAGGATTCAAGCTGCAAGGATTGTAGCTCCAGTGATTTTGGAGGAACTGCACGGAGTAGGCAAACTGGGCAAATAACTGCTGCCATGTAACCTCATGGAGCCAAAAGCCACGCAGCATAGCACGTGGCTGGGGCATTATGTTTGCATTATACTTTTTCACATGTAAAGAAAAATGACCCGTAGTCCAGTTGCATATGGAAGGAGGATGAAAACTTAGTCAACAGATACCTAATTTTTCATAAATGACACGCTGGTTTTTATTTAAAGGTTTAAATCCTTTTGTGTTATCTGAGGCATGTGCTTCAGGGGTGCATAGCAAATGAAAAGCAAAGAAGAAAAAAAGAAAGCACTGATAGCAAAGATATAGAAATGCCATAAAATTATGCTCTTTGATAAATTTTGGGCTAGAAACCATAATGAAAGGACAAGGATACACGATTATCTCATTGTTGGAGAAAGATCTGAAGAATTTAGCAGTCTTCTTTGAAATGACAGTCATAATACAGAGTTTGGGGGTCTCTCCTTCATCAGCATTTTCCAACATACAAATGCAGAAAAAACCTCCTTTAATGTAATCCTTTAAACAGAGAGACTTTTGTTTTATGGCCCTGGAAAGAGACTTCAAACAAGGCATTTCAAAGAGAAATCTTGGCTACTCTTTGAAGAAAACATTGTTCACAGATATTACAGATTATCTGAATGCCTCTTTGCATTAAATATTACTTAAGTGATCTCCTTTATTATTTGAATTTATAGGATTTCCATTTTTACATATAGTGTTTTTCACATCATAGAAGTTTCTAGATGTGGATAGAATAAAGCAGTTGATGTAGGTTTTTTTTTTTTTTTTGTTATACTGCAGGCCAGCAGTTGTAATGGTTAAAGTCCCATCTGAATTTGCTTTTAAACTCCTCACCTGTACTCTAGGTCATGGTTAATATATTGCCATTTTCTTTCGGCTTCACTGATAAGACTGTAGGATTCAATGTGTAATAATTAGACCTGAGACTGCTTATCAGCATAATTTCTCATCTTGCCATTAGTAAGAATTGAAGAGAGGGGAAATGATGTGGAAATAAGAGTATCTGCTGGCATTGATGCTGGCCAGTAGGAACTAGGTTGTTTGCAGACAAATGAAATAAAATACCATTTCCAACATTTCATGGAAAGATATAGGCCCATTTCCAGTGTTTCCTGTATTCAGTACAATTAAAAGCCTGAATTGGAAAAATGTTTAGAAACAACAACAACAGTCTGCCCTTTATGACAAGTCTTTACCTCTTTCATCAGTACACTTAGCTTACTCTAATCTTTTAAGAAGAACCACAAACCATTTAAGGTTCTCATGGGAACTACTGAAGGCTAATAATGAAGAATCTAATTTCTGACAGCTGACTTCGATAATTTTGAAGTATATTGTCATCAAATATGTCCAACAGTCACGTGGTTAGTTAAAAGGATGCTTTCCTATAGATGTAACATAAATAATAGTCAAAAGATTGAACAGAAATAATCCTGTTTCATTGAAGATAGACAATCAAATAAACATTTATCTCACAAATAATTAAAAATTGCTTTGCAAGCTGCTTAGCTGCTTTCTTGCTCACCAGTTCAAACTGGCAGCATGTGATCTGGGTGCCGGCAGACCATACCAGCACATCCTACTGCCAAACTGTAATTTAAACCACAACATTTTGGAGTTTCCACTGGCACAATCACTTTTACTAGAAGACTTTCCCAGAGAGTTCTGAGCATTTCCTATATGGGTCCCAGGTTTCCACATGTTGGATCACCAACTTGCATTCTTGCCTAATGTGACTGTAGCTGTTTGATGTGCACAATCAGCATGAAATGTGTTGGATGGCTAAGACCAGCTGGAGGGAGCTGGTCTGGATATGGCCACCCAGACTTGTCATGTATTCACTTGTAGCTGTACGTGTATAACACAAGGCAAATGATGTATGAACATAAGAAACTTTGTTCATCTGTAGCCTGTAGATGACCTGAGAAAAAAATGGTACAGAATTGTAGGACTGTGGGGTTAAGATTCAAAATTATAAGAAGTCAGAAAATCTGTAGTTAAGATTCTAATTTGACGATTTGCTAGACCTCAAAATTCATCACACATCAACCAAAATCCCCTTAAACCCAGCTCCTTCGTTTGCATTCACTGTCAACCAACTAAGCTCCATTGGTTGCATTTCATCATTCCTTAGTTAGTTCCATCAACTTCCTTAGTTATGGCTCCAGAAATAACCTGGGGAGGCAGACTGACAAATGAAGAAAACTCTTCCTCTGAGAACTTCATTTACAGCCCTAAAATCATGCCAATACCTGTCTGTTTTGGTGAAGTTCTCTGTAATAACCTAAGCACGTTGTTCAAGCTCTTCAGGTCCAGGTGGTAAAATCAGTGTAGGAAGGCAGCTTTGGAAGCCTCAGCGCTGTCTTTCAAGTTCTCATGGTTTTTATCTTCCAGATGCGACTTGAAACAGAGATCTGGACTTCTTGTAGACACTGACACATAGAGGCTTTTTTTTTCCACCTGTTTTTGGATAAATTTCCCATGCTGTCCCTTCCAAACCAAGCTAGAGACTGTGTCAAGTTCAAGTTGAATTTCCAGAGTTCAGGAATTAAAAAATGATTAAAAATAAACCATTATTTTAGGAATGAGGTTGGGGAGCCTGAGCAGGTGGACTGGCCATGATTGCATTGCTCTCCATCCATTTATCCATCATTCCTCTGCCCTTTGGGAGAATGGAGTCACCTCAGCCTTACAAGGCATAGCAAAAGTCTCAGTGAAGAGAAGCTATAGAGGGGCAAAAACAGTCACTGTCAAATAATTTTTAGGAAAAATTCTGAGTTTCACATACTCAGCAGAGACTCCTTGACTGTTCTTCACATGGAGACTTCAGCGCTGCTAGCGTGCATGGTGCTCAGCCTGGAGTCACGAGGGGTGGTGTTCACCTCGCTTGTCTGAACACAACGCAGCAAGCGTCCCTCCTCAATTTAAACACACAAACACTCTCTTTGAAAGACTACTCCAGGGGCTGCAGAGTTGGCCACTCAAAAAGCCATGCAGTTCTAGCAAAGTTTCTTGGAGATGAGCATCAAGAACATTAAGAGTATCTCTGTGTTTGAGCAGCCATAACTCTGACATCAATTTCCTAATCTCGGTGGTTTTGCTTTTTCTCCTTTTTCTTTCTTTGGTTTTTTTTTTTGTTTGTTTGTTTGTCTGTCTGTTTGTTTGTTTGTTTCCCAGAGAAAACTCTCCAGAAACTTTGGCAAATAAAATCTTATTTTTTGTTTCCTGTTTCCTTCCCCAAGACGTAAGATAGGAAAAAAAAAAAAAAAAAAGATACTTTTAATGCAAGCTGTGTTCTCTCAGAACGAACAGAGAGGGAATTGTTTGCTTAACACTGAAAACAGTACTACTGCTGCTTAACTTTAATCCTTGAAACTGTATCAGAATGAACAGGCAGTGTTAATTCTGCTGTTCCCTACTCAGTGTACTAGACTGCTGCCTTTACAAAATATTTTTAGCATGGGTTTGTGTAGGTGAGTGCGTGTGTGGAAGAGAGAGTTCTGTCATCTTTTTTATTAGCCCACTCATCAACAGGCTGGTGGTGTCAAACTGGCATGTTTGTATGTGTACAAGTATGTCTGCCTGCATAAATTAGAGGTTTTGCATCTGAATTAGGAGTTGTGTTTCTGCAACACAGAGCTGCCTTTCTCCCGCAGGCTGCTCTCCAGCTCCTTCTTCTAAAACACGCAGCAGAGAGGCTGTGGTGGTGCTTCTAGCCCTTACGCCATGAGACATGCTTCTTATCATCCCTGAATGAAGCTATGGAGCCAAAACAGGGAGCCAAACCCAACTTCAGCCTGGGCCACCTGGAATCTTTTCACTGACCTTAATAGCAGTTTGACAAGGCTCCAGCTATAAACAATTGAGAAGAGATAAAGTAGATGATTATTTTGTTTTCCTTTGGACCACTTCATGTGCTGCACTTAGCATCACATTCACCCTGCAGTTGGCAGGTGCCATTATTTAACTTTCACCTGTCAGTGCTGCTATCATTGTGCCTTAGTATTATCTTGTGTGCAGGCAGGATAAAGCAACACTCGTAGGGCAGTGAAGAGAGGTGGCCCCAGTATAAATCCCCATGAGCCCCACCAACCTCCCACATCAGTGCTGCTTGCTCACAACAAGGACAAGTCAATGCGTGGAGGTGAAAGGCCCCTAGGATGGCCAAAGGCCTGAAAGATAGAGGAGGGGATGCTGAGGCACAGCTCCAGTGGGCTCTTGCGCATTTTGCCACTCATGTCATAGAATCATACCACAGAATCATAAAATGGCTTAGGTTGGAGAGACCTTGAAGACCATCCAGTTCCAACCCTCTGCGATGGGCTGGTTGCCACCCCCAGATCAGGCTGCCCAGGGCCCCATCCATCCTGGCTTGAACATCTCCAAGGATGGGGCATCCACAGCTTCTCTGGGCAGCCTGTGCCACCACACCATTCTATTGAGAAAAGCATTTCTTCCTAACGCCTAACCTAAATCTCCTCTCTTCTTTTAGTTTAAAGCCATTCCCCTTATCCCATCAATCCCCTCTTGTCATATCTTTTCCTGGGGTTTGTCCGAGTCTTCTCTCCTGGTGACCACCCTTGTAGTGACCTGGGATGGAGTTAGCTTTACTTTGTCCCTCTGCCCCAGCAGTATGTGCCCCCAAAGCACTTCTGCTTCTCTGTCCTTTTCACTAGGAAGACGTTGAATGACTCTGGGCTTGGAGAAGTGAAATTTTGAACTTCTCGGTCTGCAGCTGCTACTGCAAAGGGTATTACTCAGCCAAGCTTCCTTGCATTAGACTTCTTGGCTTGGTATCACCCTTTATAAAACATGTTTTCTAGATAAACTGAACAGCAGCAATTCCCTTGGCTCTCTGAAGAACATGAAATAATGGGTTTTGATGCCCCAGGGAACTTGCAGTATACAGCGTTTGAAGGGAAAGGCCCCACTTCATGCACCGCTTCAGATGATTGTTCTGGAATATCCTCTTTCACAATATTTATTGCTGTAGATTTCTTTTTTTTATTGTCTCATTCCTAGGCAGTAAAACACTTTGCTGTAACACAGAGACAAATCAAAAGGAAAGGGATTGTTCCACTTTAGGGATGCTTTGGCTCTATCGAGGGACTTCATGGTGGCCTGTGGCTCTCAAGCAAATGGGGAAATCCAGACCCAGTCTGGAGAATCGTGGCCCTGGCCCCAGGCACTACTTCCATCTCTGTCATTGACTCTGAGGCAGGGCAAGGGGCACTGCTGCTTTCTGAGCAAGGTTTGCAAGTAAGCTTGTGTGGAATGGATTGCAAGCAAGAGGCACAGCATGGTCTTAGGAGCAGCTGTAGTTGTGCTGATGCTAAGAGAGCCTATCCTGATCCTGCACAATACAAGGAAGGTGATGCCAGAACATAAATTAAGAAGCATGAATGGGTAAAAAACACAAAGGAGCTTATTTTGTGCTAATAGTTTAGCAAAGGCATTCAGACACTTCTAAAGTTAGCACACTGTGCTGCCAAGAGAAACAGTGCAGTGGGGGAAAAATACCCTGGATAGCTGTCTGCCAGCAGATACATCCTGTTTTTCAGCCCAGACAAATACAGCCTGACTCTGCCGAGTGTGCACTTCAGTTTTCTTTGCCTTATGTGGGATAAATACGTCCCTGCCTCTTCCAAAGTTAGTGCAGTAATTAGCCAAAAATCAAAGCTGATAACAATATGGTGCTTTATCTTTAGTATAGAATTTCAATCACAGAAATCGCCTTGGCTCATCAATTAGCTGAAAGCTCGTTCAGCCTGTAATAGGGGCTGCTTAATTCACATGTGGCTTCTGATTGCTCTTCCAGTGCTGCTGTTGGCTTCAGTCAGCACCATACTGAAAGCACTGGAAGGCAGAATGGGACTGGGAACAAAACAGATTTGGCAAATGTGCATTTTATGAACACAATGAACACAAGTGCTGCTCTAAAAATACATCACCTGGCTCAACCTAAGACCTCAGAAGTTGGCCGAAACCACGACTGAAGTTGCCTCATGGCTTCACTCATCATTCCCTGCTTGTTTTATGGTAGAGCTGTAAACATGAGGCCATGTAATTAAAGACCTGATCAAGTGCACACACGAAAGTATGCTAAATGAAGGACACATTTCTGGTGCTTCCTAACTTCAGAGATCCTGACTCCGCAGTCTGAATGTTCATGCCATCTCATTTCTGTGTGTAATATAGACACTGTTAAATATCCCTCAAGTAACACCACCTGTCATTGAAATATCAGTCTCAGCTGTGTGCTGTGTGCTGTAAGTAATTACAGTCAGCAGCAAGCCCTTGCAGTGGCATAAGGCTGGTGATTAGCAGGTCCCATCGAACACCCACTGTCCATCACCAGGGGATGAGAGTTAGATTATTTTGCAGTGTTTAGATTATTTTGTTTGATTGTTTTGCAGTGTTTGATAGATCAACCCCTGCACTTGAAGAGCTGGCATCCAGATGTACAAAAGTGCTCTTGTTCATCACCTTATATGGACCTGCTATCTGCCCCAAAGAGCAGGAAATCGATTTCTTTTGCAATGAAAATGCCTTCAAGCAGTCCTTTATCACTTGCAAAAGAAGTACAAAATGGGAAAGCAGAAGCCAGTGCGTTCAGAGTGAGGAATTACTAACAGTAATGTAACTTAAAGGCATGACAGCAGGGATAAATTTGGATTGTGGACTCCGGAGTTGAGTTTCAGGAAATAGCAATCTTTGTTTAAAGATGCAACCCAGAAATTCATCACAATGAGCGATATGATTACATATGAACATCAGCATTTAGAGACTCCGGAGAGTGTTAAGGGTCTTTTGAACCAAGTACTGCAAAGACACATTTAACAGACAGCTCTGCCCTGGAGTGTTCACAGTCTTGTGACTCAAGGCCGATAAACACTGGGATAAAGGAAGGATTAATATGTTCATTTTGCAAACAGGGAACTGAGCCACAGCATGATTAAGAGCTAAATTTACAAAAAGAGTGCAGGCTTCCCCGTGCTCAGGTGCTTTGCAAGCTGGAGGCCGGCACAGAGCCAGCAAAATTGCAGCTCCCGAGTGGAGCTGATGGTGCAGGCAGATGTCATGCATCCTCAGGGGAGCACTGAGGGCTTGGATGGATGGGTGAGTATAGGGGGTAGAAGAAAGGATGGATGGATGGATGACTGGATGGATGGATGGGTGGGTGGGTGGGTGTGTGGCTGAATGGGATTATCTCCCATTCTGCTTGCAGATAGATGCAAGCTTTATAGGGTTCTTATTCAACCTCTTTGCTCTCTGTAAGGTTGCCAAATACTTGAGAATATTTGCTCTGAGGAGCTGACTATGACATGGCTGTTAGGTTTTGTGGTTGTTCTGCTCCTCAGCAGGTCTCAACTCACAGAAAAAGCAGCTTGGGAAGCAAATGGTTCTGCAGGGGTCACTGGGCACACTGAGAGGTGGGCAAGACACAGTGCAGGGGGGTCAGGTACCATGACTAAAGTAAGGAGAAAGCCAGGACGTGCTTCCCAGCTATGTCATCTTCTGCTGGTCCCACCACAACGCCATCCTTCTCTCTTGATGAGGCCCAGGACTCCTACTGTTTGAACAGAATTTGGTAAATCCAGTTGAGCTTGTATTGCTCTGTTCATTTATTCTGACCCACAAATGAGTGTCAGGAAGTGGGCAAAAATGATTGCACCCATTGTGATGGTGGGTATGCAGCAGGAATGCACTCTTTAGGCATGCTTTATGCAGCCTGCTAGCTGTACATCACTCTTTGGATTGAATTACTTGAGAACATTACATTGCAAAGCCCTAAACCTCCCCAAAACCCAAGTGTTTACATAAACAGTGCTTGATATTCTATTTACTGCTGTCATACTTTCCTCTACACTTCTTCTAAACTCTCAATTTGCTCAGATGCTGCCTTGCTTTATTCATGTTTCTTAGGATGCAAAATATATATTCTTGGGAAAAAGTGTTGTGAGTTTGCAAACTTCTTTCACCTTTTAATGTGCTTTTCTGCTCACAAAATATGTCACACTTGAAAAATGTAAATTGAACATATTTTATGCATACAGAAGGAAATATATTTTCAAAATAGATGTGTGTTTCTTTCAAAACTTTTGAGGTAAGTTACTCAGCTGGGATTGAAGTGCATTCTGTCTTACCATCAATAAATAGGCCTGTTTGGATGAGAGGCAGGGCTATGTTATCTTGAAGCTATGTTTTTGTGCTGCCTTGTTCTATAGCTAGATGTTACTTCTGAGACTGCTCCAGGTTTAAAAATGTGCTTGTTTCTAAAATAAAAAAGAAGAATATAATTCTGGCTTTTTGGTTCATAGAGAAAAGGCTTATATACAGGTTGCAATTTCACTGATCTGGAAACAGAGTGGCTTTAATTAGGCTCTATAGAGCAGACATTTCTGAATGAGAAAGAAAATGAAAAACCCTCTTGCTTTGCATATTGAGCTCTTAAAGCAAACATAAGAACAAGAAAGCTTCTCTATGCTCTTCCCTGAAGATTTGGTGTTCTGCTGAGTCTGCATATACACATATTCATGTGCAAGAAGCTCCTTTATTTTCCTCATCATCCCTTTTTCTAGGTCGCGATGCCAGCTGCGATGAGCAGATACGCTGCTATTGTCTACCATGAATTATTGCCTGGGGATGTACAGGAGATGGGGAGATATTTGACTGCATCCCCTCTGATTATAGCAGTGAACAAGGCAAATGGAAGGAATACAGATGAGAGATGAAATTGAAGCCAGTTTCCTCCAAGGCATTTAAGCAGCTTTTCCAAACCTTTGAGGATTTCAGCACTTCAGCAAAGGAAGGCAAGGAACTGTGATTGTAGATACATCTAAGGACTGCAGTCCGTTGTTGTTGCCTTCTCTTTCACCCCTGCAGGCAATGGGTTGACTGTCATGGCATGGTGGTTGATGCACCAGCAGTGTTTGCGACCCACTGGAAGTGTCTGGTAGGAATTCTTGGATTTAGAACCTGCCCAAGGAAGGCATGCTTCATCTGCAAGAAGACAGTAATACTATAATAGAGTGGATCATTGAACTGTTGCAGTGTTGGTACTGAGTAGAGAGGCTGGCTGGTGGAGTGATAAATAAAATGTTCATAGAATCACAGAATCATTTGAGTTGGAAGAGACCCTTAAAAGCCATCTAGTCCAACTCCCCTCCAATGAACAGGGGCACCTACAGTTCAGTCAGGTTGCTCAGAGCCCCCTTCAGCCTGACCTTGAGTGTCTGTAGGGACAGGACATCCACCTCTCTGAGCAATCTGTTCACGTGCCTCACCACCTTTACTGTAAAAAATTTCTTCCCTGTATCCAATCTAAATCTCTCATCTTTTAGTTTGAAACCATTTCCCCTTGCCCCTTCTCATGTTCTTTATCATCCCTGACAGCAAACCTGAGAGAAACTAACTCCTTGTGTGCTCAGTTATAGAACTAAGGATGCATGTTTGGCTCTTAGCACAAACTGAACATCTGCGGAGAGCATTCCTATCAAAATATCCATGCTTTTTTCATGCACTGTATTTGCTTGCATGCATGGAGTGTGCAGGCTGTGAGCTATGTGTTTGCTATGAGATAAAAGCCTTTTATTTTAGCTTGGCCCTGAGTTTCCTGTAGACAGACACCAATGGAACCAAGCCAGATTGATTGATTTGTCTAAGTCTGAACTGTTAGGATTTGTCACTGCTGAGGGCACTTCGGTAACAGGACACAGCTTTTTTCAGAGATACCGTAAAATGAGCTTTTCCCCCTCTCCCCACTGCACATACACCACTGGGGTTTGATAGCTAGCAGAAAGAACTGGCATGGCTCATCCTTTCCACCTCCTAAGTTGCTTCCATGGGGCAGGGCTGGTCCATTAGCTGCTGTAATGTTTGTGTGCGATAGTCCCACATTGCTGTCTGTCCCTGTTCTGGAGCCATTGCTTCCAGCACCACCCTGCTTGGACTGCTACACTGCCTATAGCCATCTTCCTAATAATGACACTGTTGGGTTGTTTGCCTTTCTCACCCTGCCAGCAGACCTAGCAGAAGATGCACTTCACAAAATGCAGTGATTTTATTTAAAAAGGGAAAGAGAAGAAAGTCTGATATACCAAATCCTCTTTAGAAGGAAACAAAAAGGAAGAAGAAAGGGTTAGATGGCAAATTTCTCTTTCTGTTCTGTGTGTGAATGGCAGTATTTAAACATAGTCGGCTGACAATATAAGAGTGATATTTCTCTGGATATTCCCAAAACTTCCTTGCTGTCTAGGGTGCCCTTTGTGATCAGTTCCTGGTGACAGACAGCAATTCTGCACCTAGAGACTAATGCAGAAAATGAATGTTATCTCTTGCTACCAGGAAGGATTCTTGCTCCCTGTCAGTGGCTCGATGCTGTGTGCGACGGTCAGATGTTGGGTTAATCTCATGGAGATGTGTTTCAGCTCCCATAGGCGGATGCCATGTGAGGTACAACAGTACAAAGTGTCTGACAGCCTCATACAGGATGGACTGGCAGGGATATGGTGTGATGAGCAGACTGGAAAACCACAGCCCCCTAAATCATGTTGTCAGTTCCGCTTTTTTTAGTAACAAACCAGAACAAACTGCTTTTTGCCCCAGAGAAAATAGTAAACTTCAGTGTCACTTTTCCATCCCATGTGTTATCCAGTTGCTCATCAGAGCCTCTCAGCCTTGGTCCTTAATTTTTTCCAGCTTGACTCCGCTCCAGGAACAGCCATTATTCCCCTTTCTAATCAGTGGGGGTCTCAACAGGGAGGGCGACAGAATCACAGGTTTTTTACCCAATGTGCTTGCAATTTACTGTTCTCATTATGGAACACAAAATATTTTTCATAGTCTGGAGTGGGCTGAAACTGCACAAGCATTGTCCAGGTTCGTGTGTCAGAGACTACTGAATATCTAAGCTGATTAAATGCCTGCCCTGATACAAGTCATGAATCATAAACTGACCATTTTTCAGGGAAAATTTCACAGGGATGGTGCATTTGGAGTTTGGAATCTGAATGCTGACTTGTAAGGGTACAAAACAAGATCTAGAAAAGATCTTCTGCTTCCTCACCTATAAGCAAGTTTCATTTTAGCTATTTGTTAGAGAGAACCAAAAGCCACCTGGACGTGGTGCTGGGCACCCTGCTCTGGCTATCCCTGCTTCAGAATGGGTTGGGCCAGATGGACCCAGAGGTCGCTGCCAACCTCAGCCATGCTGTGATTCTGTGACATTTTTATTGCTAGTGACCAAACCCAGCTACCAGAAATGAACAAAGATGTTACTGAATACACTGACATCCAATACCGTTTAAGCAGTGGGAATGTGACTTCCTGCAGCCAGTGCACAGGCAGACAATCCTTTCACCCCCAAGCTTGTATTGGTAGTGGGGATTACCACGACCCAGGTGCAAGTCCTTGCACTTGGCTTTGTTGAACCTCATAAGGTTCCCCTGGGCCCACTGCTCACCCTGTCTAGGTCTCTCTGAATGGTATCCTGTCCCTTGGGTGTGTTGACCACACCCCACAGCTTGGTGTCATCAGAAAACTGCTGAGGGTGCACGGGACCCTGCTGTCGATGTCATTTCCACCCACTCAACCCAGCAAGAAACAGAAACACACCATGAGAACTGTGTCCTGCAACGGTGGGAGGCTGAGAAACTCTTATTCTCCATTTCAAATACAAGCACTTGTAAGGAATTGACCTTGCAAGTCTTGCTCGTGCCCTGAAACAAAAGGGTTTATGTTGCTTTTAAAATCATATTCTAAGATCCATTATTCCCATTATCCATATAAATGTCTAATCCTCTTTTGAATTTTGCTAAGCTCTTGGCGCTGGTAACATCTTGTGAAGTAGGTTCCAATATTGCAATATTTTTTGAGGCCATTTCTTTGATATCATGTAGTTTCTGGCTTGCAGTTTGATCGCATACCCTCTCTTTCTTTTCTCTGAGATAAGGGGTCCTCATCTGTATGTTCTCTCTTTGGTGGTTGCAGAATGTCCCTGCTGCCTTGCCCCAGCCGGATCGAGGCAGGGGCTGCCAGCATATCATAATGGGAAGAGCTGGCTTCATGAATATGTTTAGGGATGGCATAAATGAGAAAATATTACACTCTCCTTATGAAAAATAAGCAAGCAGAAAAATGGCTAAATTACTTCAGCTAATTACTTCCAGTGAGTTAATTGTCCAGTTTTGTCACCAGCACTTAAACATAGTGACGACCAGCTAACTAAAAACTGAAGGAACAAATATGTCTTCTTGAATAGAAATATTATACTCAAGCTATTGGAAGGCTAAACTAAGACATTTACCTTAAATTATCCATTATGACCTATTTGATCACTGATAGTCCTAACAAAGTTTTAAATAAAAACTAGTCACTGATTAATAATACCACTAGCTTTATCCTGAATGTTCTTTAGCTAATGCACTCCTGTGTTTTGTGTAAGGATGAAGAATGAGTAATCCTTGAAAGGGGAGGATTATTCAGTTTTTAGCCTTAAAGTTTCAAAGAGCATTTCAAATCCCAGAATTATTTATGTAATGTTTCTGAAAATGAAAATCTTTTGAGTTGCTTGAAAGCATACTGTGCAAGGGCTGCAATGACAGGAACTGCAATTCACGTGGGATGAAAGCCAGCCTGGTTGATCTGATTTTACACTGTAATAGACAGAAGTATTGATCGTGTGTGTTCGTGGCATATGCTCTCAGTTTTTCATGCAGATCTTTCTCCCCGTTTCATTTAACTTGTTTGTGTTGGTGATTAATGAGGATGTATTGCGAAGTGTAAGACCTGAGCATGACATAGACATATAGAAGAAGGGGTGGATATTGTCTTAGTTTTGGCTGAGATAGAGTTGGTTTTCTTTGTACTATCTGATACTGTGTTTTGGATTTAGGATGAGAATAATGTTGATAACACACCAATGTTTCAGGTGTTGCTGAGCAGTGGCTGCACGGAGCCAAGGGCATTTCAGTTTCTTGTGCTGCCCTGCTGGCAAGGGGCTGGGGGTGCAGTAGGAGCTGGCAAGGACAGCTGAGCTAAACTTGCCAAAGGGATCTCCCATGCCATTGGACATCATGCTAAACAGTGAAACTAGGGGAGCTGGCCAGGGAGGCAGCTGCTGCTCAGGGACTAGCTGGACATCAGTCAGCAGGTAGTGAACAGTTGCATTGTGCATCATTTTGTAAATATTATTTTCCCTTCCTTTTCTGTCTTATTAAACTATTGGCCAAGAAGGCCAATGCAGTGAGGTTGTAGTGTGTAGTGAAGTAGGGATCAGCCTCTTCGCCCAGGTAACAGTGACAGGATGAGAGGAAACGCCCTTAAGCTGCACCATGAGAGGTTCAGGTTGGAAATTAGGAAAAACTTCTCCTCAGAAAGCATGGTGAGGCATTGGCATGGGCTGCCGGTGGAGATGGTGGAGTCACTGTTCTTGGAGATTTTCAAGAAACGTGGAGATGTGGCACTGAGGGACATGGTTAGTGGGCATGGTGGGGATGGGTTGGGTTCGGAGCAGATGATATTAAAGGTCTTTTCAACCTTAATGATTCTATGATTCTATGAATATAAGCTATCTTTATCTCAACCCTCAGGTTTTTTTTTTTTTTCCAATTCTCTCCTCCATCCCACTAGGAAGGGAGGAAAGAGCGAATGGCTGTGTGGCGCTTGAACACCAACTGGGTTAAATCACAATAGTCATTTTGGTGTCCAGTGTGGGGCATGAAGGATACGGATAACAACAGATCTGATCAAAGTGTGTTAAAACAAATTTGTTATAAACAGATAGTTATAAGTTAGCATAAGTTAATCGTTGCTGGTCACAACGGGCTTGTATAGCACCTGGAGTTCTGCTTCTTCAGTGGACTCCATGGAGACACCTTGAGCAAAATATCTAAATGTTAACATTTCTTTCATCCAAATAGGTTAATAGAAGCCTGTATTTACCCAACATGAGCCAGAAAGCTGTACTCCAAGCAATAATCTCTTTGTTTACAACAAATTTTGGCCAATCTCAAAGGAGAAGTTATTCCAGTTATATGTTTGGGTCTATTTACAGGATGTGTTCATGGTGTTCAAAGAAGGCAAAACAGGTAGAATTCAGAATGTGCTGCCCCAGTCTGAGAACAACGTCTTCATATGTCCTAGTACAAAGAGTCAACAGTTTGATAAAGAGCAGAGTAACATTTTAGACCAAGTGTGATTACAAAGTGACAAGCAGGTTTCTCACAGTACTCCTTAATTTATTCCTGGTTTCATCCCCTAAAGCTCGACAGAAACAGCAAGAACCCATCTAAGGCAAATGTGACCAAACAAATCTTGCGCTGTCAGTTGGATTTGTAGCTCTGGTTCTCTGCAGCTCTGTATCTTGTTATCATGATTATGAAGCACCTAAAACCTTAAAAATATGAAAACATAAACTGTAAGTGGTAGGAAAGTCTGCAAGGGTGACATTATAAAAGTGAAATTTCACCTTCCATGAGGCAGAAATAAGCAGAAAAACTTGAAAATAGTGGGATGTAGGAGGATGTGAGAGCAGGAGGGCAGCCTGGGTGGTGGGGCTGTGCAGGACCAAGGCTGCTGTGGTGCAGCAAGGGGGGATGCAGGACACCCTGTGAAGCACATCGCCCACAGCATCATGTTATGAGAAAGGGAATGCACACATAAAGCATGGAAAATGATTAATTTGCATGGACTTGGAGGCACAGAGGTTGTGTCACTGACAGCTCATCGAAATCCCCTGATCTCATCCAAGTTCTTATTTCCTAATACTCCATATAATTAGAATTTTCAAAGACCGGCAATTACACCATTTAGTTTTTAGCAGCAGTGTGTTTATGGTTTACAAAACAGCATCAGCTGTGCATGAAGCAGACAAACATTTCAACGCAAGCCAGAACTCAGAATCGTTCCTCTCCTTGCTCCAGCACTGGGCCATGGGGGTCGGTGAGTGCAGCTGCCAGGAGCCAGGATCTGTCCAGCGGTGCCAGGACAAGAGACAATGGCACAAATTGGAGCACAGGAGGGTCCCTCTGATCACCAGGAGCACTTCTGTGCTGTTCTGGTTGCCCAGAGGTTGTGGGGTCTGCCCCTTGGAGATCTCCAAAAGCTGCCAGACATAGTGCTGGGCACCGTGCTCTGGGTGTCCCTGCTGGAGCAGGAGTCGAATCAAGTGACCTCCAGAAGTCACTTCCAACTTCAGCCATTCTGTAATTCTGTGTTTATTTTTTTCCCAAACCTTTGTTCAGAAACTTTCCACAAAGATAGAATTCTGTCTGCCTGAGTTCCTTGATCAGAGAGCACTGTGTTCAGCTTTGGGCCCCTCACTACAGGAAAGACATCGAGGCCCTGGAACGTGGGCCATGAGAGAACGAAGGGCAATGGAGCTGGGAGGAGCCTGGAGCACAGGCATTATGAGGAGCGGCTGAGGGAGCTGGGATTGTTCAGTCTGGAGAAGAGGAGGCTCAGGGGAGACCTTATTGATCTATACAACTACCTGAAAGGAGGCTGTGGTGAGGGGGGTCAACTACTTCTCCCAGGTGAAGGGAGAAGAGGGAATGGTCTTAAGTTGCTCCAGAGGAGGTTCAGGTTGGAAATTAGGAAAAACTCCTCAGAAGGAGTGGTGAGGCACTGGCACAGGCTGCTCAGGGAGGTGGTGGTGTCACCATCCCTGGATGTGTTCAAGAAATGTGGAGATGTGACACTGAGGGACGTGGTCAGTGGGCATGGTGGGGATGGGTTGATGGTTGGACTAGGTGATCTTAGTGGTCTTTTTCTATCTTAATGATTCTATGACAGAAAAACAAAACAATCACTTCTTCTTTGTCTACTTCTATGATACAGAGCTGTGTGGATGTTGAACAGCAGAGGCACAAGCCCCTTCTCTTGCTATATGACCTTTCATTAGCTTCACCTGTTGCTGCCTTTCCTTCCTACGCCTCAGTGTGAAATCCTTGCTTCACCCGTAGAGATTAAAAATTTCTCTGTGATCTTGCCGCTGCTAATTGCATTGTAATTCATGCATAAGTGGTGACAGTTTGTGCCAAGTTGAGCAGACTGATGCCTGTGGCTTATCTTTTACAAATATATCACAGCAGCACAGAGGACCTTCAAGCAAAAGCAGAACAGTGCAACCATTCTGCTAACACACGGCAAAATGCAGAGCCTTGAGCCTCGGGTTATCAGTCCGCATGAACACTGAGGGCAACAGTGGTGTGATTATTCTGCAGATAGAAGAAAGATCTTGCACAGAAAGCAAGCAAGACATAGGTCTGACAGTACTGGGAAGTTATTTGTGAAGCCTATCCCAAAAGCTGCAGGTCGGAGTTCTGCAGGAGACGCACAGATGTGCTGAGCATGCCCAACAAAGCTCCTCCAGCTCAGCCGGAGCAGATGTGGTTTCAACTACCCGGGGGCACTGCACGCTTAATTTGCTTCCCAACTCTTTGCACAACGCTTCAGCTCCTCACCTCAGCCCTGCCCCTCACCCTGGGACAAAAAGTGGGTTTTCTCCCTTGTTTCTGGAACAGTTATTCAACCAGGCGTTTGCTATCTCAATGGCTGTGAGCTGCAAAGCTTTGCAGCACGTATTATTTCAGATGGTTCATAGGAAACCAATTTTAGCTGTGACAAAATGTTCTGAACTCACTACCACATTTTTATTGCTCTTTGGCTCCGGATTGATTTTTTTTATGAGCTGACTGTGGCTTTTTTTATCAGACAAACCTGGAAAGCAGCAAATCAGTCTGGAGCTCAGCTGCACAAAGCACACTTGCTCTGCTTATTGATGCATGCTTTTAGATCACTTAAAGTGTAACAAGAGTCAGCAATTTAGCTGAATTGGTTTGGTTTTCAGCTTTGATTGAAATTCACAGTTTAGAACATTAGCAGAATTAATTTGCTGGAGATTCTTATCTTTCCCAGTTAATTTGAATGAAGTGAGGTATGTAAATGTATGTACTTTGCAAGCTGTTATCTTTTCCATTTCAAAACAAGATTGATTTGAGCAAAAAGCTTTAAAATCCAGTGCTGATGATTGCTGGAGGCCCTGAATGGGAAGGTGGGTTGCGATTTTGCCTGCAGTTTGTAGGAACAGCTTGAAACAGTGTTTTTGCAGAGCTGAAGAGGGAGATGAAGGCAATTTTGACAGCAGCAAATGTCATTGAAAGGCAGAGAGAGCAAAGATGACTGTCTGTGAGAGGTGGGGAATCCTGGCTCATGTTTTTAATGGAAAATCCAGAGGTGGGAAATAGCATGTGAGACAACTTGCGGTAAACAAGGCACAGCTGGGAGACAAAGCTGAATGAAGGAGGTCCTGGAGTTCAGGCAGAGCTTAGAGGAGGTATTAGGCAGCTGATGCCTGCAATGTTGTGCTGCAGTGTCCTTCCAGTCATACAAACATGGCAAACTGTGGAAAGGGACCCTGGAAAGCACAGGTCTGCATGGGCAGGGAGGTGATGGGTCTGTACCCAGGAACAGGATTTTGCACCGACAGCTTTTCCAGTCTAGTCTCCTTATCCCTTTCCTCTCACATGCTGTTCCTTGCTTTTTTTTTTTCCTTTTTGCCTCCAGTGGGAAACGTGATGGCTGTTTATTGCGAGACACTGATTTATTTTTAGTGCTGCAGTATACACATTCACTTCTTTGGCTGAAAGTGATAACTTGACACAGTTTGCTGTTACAGTGGAGTCTAATGGTGGTATGATTAATTTTCAGCATAGAACAGTCTTGCACTTGAGGCAGATGCTGATATTTTTGAGATAGTTTGTCCATCTTTTAGTATTGGCTGTTATTTCCATGCTCAGCATTTATGCCTGCAAAAAGATTTTGTACAATGCAAATTCACTAAAATTTTTTTGAGCGAGATAAGCATCTGAATATGCCCTCTTTCAAATTCAGTTTTAAATCTTCTCTGCTCATAAAGAAGGGATCTTTGTAAATAAATAAGGCATGGCAGTGATCCCACTAGGGAAAGGGCTATGGCAAAGGTTGTTGGGAAAAGCTTTTTTTTTCATGCATGTGGACCTGTTGCTGGGCTCTGTGCTCAGTGATGCTCTGCCTTGCAGAGCAGCCCACCAGAAGATGTAGAGGAGATGCTGAGGCAGAAGACCCGGCTGATGCTGCAACTTTATCGGATCTTCATTGGAACAGGCTGCCCAGGGAGGTGGCTGAGTCACTGACACTGGAGGTGTTTGATAAAAAGTTGGATGTGGCACTGAGGGCCGTGGTCTGGAGCAGTCACAGGCATGGGCTGATGGTTGGACTGGATAATCTTAGTGGTCTTTCCAATGTTAATGATTCTATGATTCACCAGCTGCAGGATTTGAGTGCTGGTCATCACTGGCTGATCCTCAGTGCCAGCTTCCCTCTCCGCTGGTAAGACTGAATGATTAAGGCAGGCTGTCTCCCTCCGCTCGCCCTCCAAAGGAAGAGAAACGTTGCTGAGCAACTTCAGGGGCCTTCAGTCTCTTCCCTTGGAGGAAACAAAGAGAGCTTTGCCACCAGCTCCCTGGGACAGGCTGCGACATCAAGGCCCTTAAGGGCAGCAGAAATGAAAGATATTAAAACTGTAAAAGAAAGCTTTCAAGTCCAATGTGTGGGAGTAGCACAAAGGACACCAAGCAAGACAAAAAAAAATGTATGGCTGCAAAGAGTTATTTGTTGTACTGCAAATAACATAAAAAGTTACGGGCACGGGGAGAAGTGATATGGTAAATCTCTCATTGATAAACCATTGATGAAGGTGATAAGTACCACTTATCAACAGTCATATGAATCTTATTTCTTCCAGTATTTGAAAAATATCACAATTAGCATTACCATTTTATTCCTTGAATACCTCTAAAACCATCTCAGAACAAACGAAAAAACAACAGCACTTTGCATTGAGAGGCCCTGAGGATTACAGCCTGCTCACATAGTATGAGCAAATCCTGCCTATCTGAACATCAGAATGAGTATTTTTATTCAAAGTTGGGCACAGGAGTAATCCAGACATTTTTAAAGTACTGGGCACTCATTAGCACCCTCTGAAAGAGAGGTTGTTGAACATGTTTGAAGGCCAATCCATTTGTTGCTGTTCTTACAGACTGAGTTGGAGACTAATGCTGGGCACTCATTTCCCAAAAACTTTGCCATAAATGATTTGCCAACAGCACAAAGCATCATCACATGACAGATGTAAACCATAAGAAAGCCAAGGGACGTGATTTCTGAATTTGTTGCCAATTGTTGTAAATTTGTCCCAGGTCTCCCAGAGTTCATTGTGTGTCTTAAGTGTTCCACCACTGGTAACGTGCCACTGGGCATGAATCCCAGTTTTTTTGGAAAGGCTGATGATGTGCGCTGGTAACACCACATCCAAAAAGAAGGTGAGGAGGTTCTGTACTCATGATTTGTGTGGAACAGTTTTTTGTTCAAGAGAGAATAGTAGGGAAAAAAATGAACCGTCAATCAACCTAAATGTGTTCTGCAGCTTCACAGGCATTTCTCTCTGGATCAAAGGTCATTTTGAAAAACAGTGATTGATTTCAACCAAACCGACCAACTTAAGCTTGCAATGAAATGTCTTAATTTTGGCACCTGTGGACAAGGGAACGAGTGTAAGAAGTGGGGCTGTATTTGTCCCTCTTTATGGTAGCTCGGGTTCTCCAAGGCTCTGCCAGCCTTGGAATCTCCCCTTGTAGGGGAGATTCAACCAGAAAAACCCTTTCTACTCCTCAGTGGGATGTCATTTTGTGTTGAGGAAAAGGCTGTAACACAGAGAGACATGAGCTGGCATCTCTTCCCAACAGCCAACACTCGTGTCCTGAAAATGGACCCAGCACCTGACCAGTCCCATTCTCTGCAAATCTACCTGCACTGTGTCACGAGAGCACTGTGTACCCTCAGCCCAATTTGTAACTTCTTCAAGGAAGAAGGCATCAAGTCAGGTAAAGAATTAACTCTTGTTACTGTGTGTGTATTGCTGCTCTCTGTTGGGTGCTGTGAGAACAGCCCAATTATGTATAATTTGAATAGGAGTGGTCAAGTTGACAGCAATTAGGGTGGATTAAAAAGTAAAAACTTATTTCTGTGAGTGTTAAGCCTCTGGAAGTTTTTGTTTTGTGATAGCTAGAATGGATATTCCTTTATTTAAACCAAATCAAATAGTCACTAGTGTCTGAGCATTGCTAACGTCCTTTGGGCACGTTTCCAGTAATAATTTTAAGAAATGCAATTGCCCAAATGAGGATTGGAGGATCTCACAAGAAGGTGGGTGGCTGGGATGGGAAAGGCTGGCTTGGCAGCCCTGCAGCATGAAGGGAAGAAGTGAAACCCTCAGCTCCCAGATGGTGTCACAGGGATCATACATGAGGACCAGCGCTTCAGAGTGGACATTCTCCCTGCCTTTGAGACATGTCATCACTGCTTTTTGAGGCTAGGACACTTACTTCGAATACAAACCCTTTTCTCTTTGAAGAGTCTTGATTTGAGGAGAGAAGATGACTATTACAGAATCAAAAATCATAGAATCATTTCAGCTGGAAAAGATCTTTGAGATCATCAATCATCAACCTATTAGGAAGGATAAAATAATTTCCCATATAGAAGACAGCTTCAGTATACGTTAGGTTTCTCATTTTGTCCTCCAGTTCCTGCTTGCAGCCTGCATTCTCAGCCCGTGTTAGAATGACGTCCATACATCTGAATACAGCTGCTGGCTGACCACATCTACTGCAAACATCACCCAGCCGTGATTTACAAATGGCCAATAATAAATTTCTATCTGCTTAAGAGAAAGTGTAAAAGTAAAATGCAATCTTCCACCAATAACTTATTTTAAAGAAGAGCTTTTCTGAGAGCTGGCCCATTACTATGTAAGTGGTGGCATTTTAAGAGCTTTTTCATTTGCATGCATACAGTGCTTACTCTGGGCAGCATACTGAGCAGCCATCCCCGAGCAACACACCACAACCGCTCTCCTTTTCTTTCAGCATCACTCATTCAACACTAAATCTTCACTAAGCAGATCCATCCAGAGATTACACATCCCCTACAGTAAAATGAATGGGACGCTGCTGAATATGGTTGAGATTTCAGAGGCTGAAACAGTGAATGCCAGAGTTTTCTTTTTTTCTCTTCCCTCTATATGTAGATCACTTTTTTTTCCTAGATGTCTATTTTTAAGCCTAAAAATCTAAAATTGGGTTCAAATGCTGAGAAGGAGGCTTTATAAAATAACCTCATGTGCTAAAGTGATTCCAGATTTATAGGGAGAGGGGCAAGGAAGGAGCAGAACGATCCTAAAATAACAGGCATCGAAGAGGGGAGTGTGAGAGGCTGTGAGCCACTTCCTCTCTGGGAACAAATTCAGGATACAGCTTTCTGGGAAAAGAAAGATAACTGTTTGTCTGATGATTATTGGAATGTAAATACAGCAGCGTGTTTTACCGCTGAGTGAGACTTGCGTTTGAATTTGTTGACCTGCTTTCTTCTAAAACAGCAGTATCAATATTATCAGGATACCCATTAACCAGTTTCCTCAATCATGAAATATTTGCCAGTCGTGTATCCAGCACAATGGCAGGAGCACATAAATGCCCTTTCAGTTCTTCTATCCAGACACTGCTACACCTTTGGCTATTCTGTTAGGTAGGCTCGTTTCCTGTAACGGGACACTGGTGGCTTTGTTTCAGCACCTGTCAATGAGAAACTTCACGCAAACACATGTGCTGTCACTTTCTGTTTACTAATAAGTCCTTCTCTCCTTGGAAGCTGTGCATTGCACAGCCCTGGGCTGTGCTTCCTGGCAAGGCGGCTGGGCTGCTCATTACTCACTCACAAGGAAATGGACTCAGCTTGAGCTCATGTTTCTTAGAGCCAGGACACTCAGAGTGAGGCAGAGATTAAACAAAGCTTGTCTTTTTCCCTATGCAGACTGTGACATTTTTTTTCCCAGTGCACTGTCTGGCCCTTCCCTGGAACGCATTCAAGACACTGCAGTGATTTCTTTTCATACAGCAGTGTTGATAGGACAGACAGGAGGGAAGGCAGATGGATTACTGCTAAAGATGTTGCGAGAGTCTGACTGCAGGTTAGGCAGAGATGGCATAAGTACTATGACAGAACCAATCGATTCCAAGCCAAGTGCAATTGTTGGTGAAACAAATTTAAAAAAATAAAGAAGACAGGAGACAAAGGCTTGCCAAGAGGGGATGATGAAGTGTTTAAACTTAGCAGGTTGATACCACCCTGGTGGAAGCCAGCATCCCTGCCTGGCTGCTGGGAGGATGGACTCACCTTCAGCCCTTTGTGTCTAGTAGAACCCACATTTATGGGCTCCAGATATGAAAGTATGACCATTTACTGTGTCATGAATATAAATAACTAGCATTAAGAAATCTTCTTATGCCATTAATAGAAATAACTAGCATTAATAAATCTTCTGTATGGGCTGTGAAAGGAGGTTATGGCAAGGTGGGGGTCAGCCTCATCTCACAGGTGGCAGCAATAGTAAGAGAGGTGATGGCCTTAAATTGTGCCAGGGGAGGTTCAGGTTGGATATTAGGAAAAATTCCTTCTTCGAAGAGCGGTGACGCACTGGCACAGGCTGCCCAGGGAAGTGGTGGAATCACTGTCCCTGGAGGTGTTTAAGAAAGACGGAAATGTTTCCCTTCTGAGGGACGTGGTTTAGAGGTATGGTACAGATGGATGGACGGTTGGACTTGGTGATCTTAGTGGTCTTTTCTGATCTTAATGATTCTATGATTTTGTGATTCTATATTAGAAAGCAGTCTGTTCAACAAACAAATAGTAAGAACTGACCCTGAAGGAAGGAGCTGTGAAGATGTGCCTCACAGGGCTATTCCCCCATGGGAAAGTGGAGGAGGCAGCTGTGTGCACATCTCTGGGCAGGGACTTGTGTGGCTGATGCTTGGCTATGCTTGCAAAGCTTGTGAGAGTGCTCCTTTGAGATCAAAGATTTGGCTCATCGAAGGGTCAAGCTGTGGGCCCTGAGAGTATTTTCAGCTCTGCCCCTCTCCCACTGGCACAGCCTCCCCCTCCCTCTTATTTTCCTGCTGCGTTTACAGCAGTGGGGATTATCGAAGTGTTGGCTGCTCTTCCTGACTCCTCAAGACCCATTGTTTTGCACATTCATGCATCTTTATCTGGGCTGAAAATTATGTTACTGCATAAAAATTAAACAAAAACAAAAACCAACCGAGCCATACTCATGTTTCTGCCTCAGGGATGCATACTTGGCTCCTCCCATCATGGCCCCATCACGGACTGCATGCAGCTCAATCTCAAGTGCTTAAGCTCCAGAGGAAACCAAGACACCATCATCTTGGTTCTAGTGGGCTGATTTAAGCCTCACCAGTTTGCAATTGCTGAGTCACAATTCATTGTTTTGTGACCATGTCTAGGAACATCATGCATGAATCAGAGAGCTGCTGTTCTGGGTACCACAGAAACACAGAGCAAAACGGAGGTCTGGGTACATCTGGCATGCAAAATGTTAGGGTGGTTAGATCTAGTGATGCAGACAAAGCACTAGTGGCTTTAACTTGAGTGTGGACACCTGTTCTGATTGTCGCACTGCCTGAAATCACTTCCATGCTCTCCGTAGGAACTCAGGGCAGGCAGATGAGCCTGTTGGTGGTGCTGGCATGCAGCATACATGGCAGTAATGACTGGAGAAGTGATCATTCCACTCTTCCTTATCCTGCTCTCCTTTCTAAAAGGAATTTTCACCTGTTGGAGGAGCAAATGGGATGAGGTGTGTTTGAGACCCTCCTAGGAGAAGGGGAGCAGAGAGGGAGAGAAGAGGAGCAGTGTGGAAAGTCACCACTTTAAGGACCTGAAAGCCCTCAGAAACAACTTCTGTGAGACATTAAATCAGCAGAGAACATGTAAGTGAATGAAACAGGGGTGTTTTCATGTAACACTCAGCTTATGGAGCTGCAAGGTTAGGTTGGAGAGATGAACCATCCCTTGCAGTGTTTCCCCTCATTATTGGAACAGCAACAGTGCCACGACACCAACCAGGGAGATTTATACCACCCCAAGCTGCTATTCAGGAAACTATTGCAGGGAACCACTGCTGGCACATGCTCATGCTTTGTCTGCTCAGTGATTTTGAACAATAACTTCGAAACTGGGTGGAACCAACTGCACTGCCGGACCTCTGGCCTTTCCCCTTTTGTCCAGAGAAGTTCAAGAAATTCCAGTGGACGGCAGCCAAACATCTGTGCTTCCTCTCAGAGGGTGCCAAGCGCTGTGCTCCCCTGTGAATCAAGAGAAGTATATTTAGACGTTGAGTTTCAGCAGCTACCAGCGAGTAGGCAAGCACATCTGAGCTGTTGCTCTCTGGGTATAGAGTTTGCATAAGCTTCAGTGCGTATTTATATCCCCATCCACATGCACTGGGTCTTGCATACATTAACAAGCTGACAGGCACTATATTTTGTAAGTCTGGGCTTGTTTTGTTGATAATTTAAAAAAAAAAAACAGCAGGGATATGACCACTGTTGGGCCAGTTTCCTAGCTGAAGTGCAGGTACCCTGTGCCATGTGAGATGCCATAGGGGTCCTGCAGCGTTTGCTTGGGTTGGAAGAGCCCAACCGAGATCCAGAGTCTCAGATCTGCAGCTTGAAAAGAAAATTCCAAGTGCGCAGAGCGTGGCTACAACATGATAGATTTTTAGTGTTCCCAGCATTTAGTGTTCCCACTCTGAACTTCATGAAAATGTGTGCCATGAGAGCCATGAGAGCTCCATCAACACCTAAGGTGCTAACAGCATTGCAGAAGTACACAAGGATGCAGGAAATGTTTAATTCTGGAGGATCCAGTGTGAAGAGCCCATATTGATTTCTGCCTGGCTCTGTAGCACAAGGTTTTGTCCTAACCGCGTCAACCTCCAGCTCCGTTTGTTGTGTTTTCAGCTCAGGACCTCATTTTCCCAACCAGCAGAGATGAGGGATCTTGGGAACACAGCCAGTGTGAGGAGAAACACATCACCTCCTCCTCCCAACAGTCTGGAGCACCATGGATGAGTGAGAAACTCCAGGAGGAGCCCATGCAACAAAGAACTTCAGAGGTCCCAAAACACAGTGTGTTCTTAGAGTCATAGAATCATTAAGGTTGGAAAAGACCTCTAAGATTATCCAGTCCAGTTATCCACCTACTACCAACATTGCCCACTAAACCATGTCCCTATGCACCACACGTACACACTTCTCGAACACCTCCAGGGACAGTGACTACACCAGCTCCCTGTGCAGCCTGTTCCAGTGCCTGACCACGTTTTTGGAGAAGTTCTTCCTAACATCCAATCTGCACCATCCCTGGCACAACTTGAGGCCATTCCCTCTCATCTTATCTCTAGTTACACAGGAGAAGAAGCCAGCTACCATGGTATTCATTGTATGACCTGCTCTGGAACCAAGTACTTGCAATCAGATTCCTCCCCAGTGCACAATTTATCTGCATGTTGCTTTATGGCTGGAGAAAGGAGCAGCTTGAAGTGAAAAAAATCTTAAGAGAAATCCTGTCTCATCTCTTTTCATTTCCTAGGCAGTGGAACCGGGAGTAAGAGTGGGCCTCTACTTCCCAGTTGTGTTATGGGGCCAGTTAGTGCCTGAGAGTGGCTGCTGGGAGAAGTGCTTCATGAGTACTGGTAAATGAGAAATTGTAATAAAAAAAGAAGGCAACACAATGATTTGTTGTTTAGATACACTTAGTTTGTCCTTTTGCCCTTTGGAGGGCAGATGGGAAAACAGTACTCCAGCTCTCCTGATGGCCTATTGGGAACACTCTGTGTTCAGGATATTGCCAAATTCCGGCAGATTTTCTCTGAAGAAGATGGGGAAATCATTGTGACAACCAAGATCCCTACTTATTTGTCTTGTGTCCCCTTCGCATGTGTTTTGGATTCTGGCAATACATTTGGGATGACTGTAAGGTGGTTGTTACAGACTGTTCCCTAAGACTTTTCATCTCGACACTCAGGACAAGATATACAATGCCATTAAAATAACTTGTTACCAAGCTGCTTCTGCTGATCCTTCGCCAGCTCCTTTAGCAATACTTCCCTGCACACTCGCCGTTTGCAATAAGCAGGCATTCCTGCAGTAGAGTTCATCTGGAATCTCAAGTATATTTTTGCAAGCCCTAAAGAAATGCTGTGTGTCTCCTTAGCAGATTGTAATATTTTGATGTTACCCAGATCACTGGTGCTCTCACGATTTAACACTGCCCAGAGTCTTTTGGAAGAACGCTCATCTCACAAGTGCCCTAAATAATATAAGCTCTGTGCATGTGATATTTATAACCTTTGCAAAACTTGCCCATTTTTGCCTGCCCTGCTTCCAAAAAGTCCTTGAGCGATGGCATTCTTCATCTTTTGTGTATTTTTCCTTTCGTTCTGAACACTACGCTTATTTGTAATTGCTGCCATTACTGCTGCCGGTTGCCTTATTAAGCCTTCAAAGTGCGCCCAGATTTAAGGGTAGAATTATAATTACAGCACGGGATTGAGGAGAGAAGGCAGCGCTTGGAGACAGAAAGCCCATACCCAAACATCAATGTTTTCCCCAGAGAAGAGGCAGTGCACACCACAGGGTCACTTCCATTCCATGGAAACAAAGCTCTTTTATTTTTAAGTTCCTGAGCATCCTTCTCAGAAGAGCAGGGAAGGAGGCACGACATCGTGTGCTATTGTTTGTGCCTCCTCACAATGGCTATTCATAGCAGGGAATTGTTTCGGGGTCATCCAGCTCCCCTCTAATGGCTACAATGCATCAGATAATTCTGCAGAAGTATCCAAAAAAGGCCTGTCTCCCAAATACAGGGAGAAAATAGGAGTGTGGCTGTCATTGTAAGTGGCTTCCTGGAGTGGCAGAAGTGTGCAAACTCTTTGTGATGTTGTGTAACATTGCTCTGCACATGTTGTTCTCCTCCTTCTGCTTCAGCAAATCAACCATTTAATGTAATTATAGCTGCTATTGGCAAAAGGCACTGACAGCACTAGCTAGCTTCGGAAGAAAGCTGCAGCTGAGACAGGAGTGCTTCCAGCTCAGACATTTGGAAAACAACCAGGAGGACACCTCTCCTTCAGCCTTGTGCCGTCTGGTGATGAGTGATCTTATTGTACCTTTGATGACATTTACCTCTACATTATAAATAATCATCTGCAGTGGCCAAAAATCAGGCACATCTCCTGTCCTGTTGCAAGGAGCTCTGTTATCAGCGTCTTTGGCCCCATTTGCCCACACATGGATTCTCACAGGCTGAATCCCTAGCATCATTTATAGGATCATGAAAATTACACTCAGGTAGATTCCTGGTTATGTGAAAGACTCCTTAGGGTGGGTATTTGGCTGGTGTGAGATCTCAGATCCAGACAGAACATGCATGAATATGCTTAAATATGTATTTACTTACATATGGAATCAGAGTCATAGAATGTTCTGGGTTGGAAGGGACCTGAAAGATGTTCTGGTCTAACTCCCCTGCCATGGTAGGGAGTACAACAATATATGGATACATATTCCACTGCTCTCTGGAAAGAATTCCTAGAACTTTTGGCCAAACTGTTGGTTTGGTTGGCTTTCACCCACAGCTGTGTGCAAGAAGGACACAGCTCAACTGATCGGGTTTAGATGGCTTTCCAGGGAATGTAAATTGGATATTGTAGCTACTTCTCTAGCTGACAGCAAAACTGGCAATCCTAGGCAGCAGGTGGGCTTATTTCCCTTGAATTTATTGCTTGGTGCCTCTGGTCCCTCCTGCAGTACTATCAGTCACGCCATGGTACTGGATTTAGGGTTTGGCACATGACTTGAGCAAAACCTTTGGATTCCCCAAGCTGCAAGAAACCAGTCCCTGTCTCTGGTCAAAGAGGAGATCCCACACTACAGGCAGGCCAAGCAGGAGCAGAACAGAGGTACAGAGCTCAAACAGGACTGCGTGACGCACATTACAAACCTACTAAAGGGACACCACCATCTGACTTGTGTGCTAGCTCTTGACTTCTCTTAACACCATCTTGAAAAACAGAGAGGAGCTGAAATGTATTCCTGATCTAAATAATACAATAACTCACAGGAGTGTTGTTTGAATTTATCCTCCAGGGATTGCTATTCATGACAAATCATGATAGATTAAGTTAAGGAAAGCAGTATTTTCATGGTGTCATGCCCACTCACTGGAGAGAGGAGTTTGGTGAAACAGGCACTCAGTGAGACCTGGGGCTTGGTGCTGGGTGCTGTGCAAATAGAGCAAACCCACAGCTCTGCTCTAGAAATGGGCAAACAGGAGAAAGAGAAGGAGGAAGGGTTATGCTCATCCTTGTGCACGTGGGCACTGAAAGCACAGTGCAGGGTCAAACAATTTATCCAGAATCTGGCTTAGCTCCTACCAGAGAAATGCTGCTGTGTTAACAGGACATTGAGGCTCACTGCTTGGATGTTTTGGCTTTATTTTCATCACCATCCAGAAAGTCAGAGGCAATGCCAGCAACTGAACTGAGATATTCTGCCACAGCACAGAGTGTTACCTAGAAGACATGGCAAGTACGTCTTATCCTTATGGCATGTTTCTCATTCCAGGTAGTTTCTTCAAGAAACATCCGAAACTTCAGAAAGTTTCTAAGGACATTTGGAATGTGTTCATGGAGTCATGGGACAGAATCATAGAATCATAGACTGGCTTAGGTTGGAGGGGACCTTGAAGATCATGTAGTTTCAAACCCCCCTGCCATGGGCTGGTTGCCACCCTGCAGGTCAGGCTGCCCAGGGCCCCATCCATCCTGATCTTGAACACCTCCAGAGATGGGACATCCACAATATCTCTGGGCAGCCTGTGCCAGCGCCTCGCCATCCTAGACAGTTCAGAGGGGACCTCTGAAGACGTCAGCCCTTAGGGCTGCACACCCTCAGCATCAAGGTCCATGCCAGGACCGTTCGATCAAGACCTTTGTTGCCCTCCTTCACCAATTTAAGCCAGCTGGCCTTTTCTCTTGTCTACTACTAATGTCTGTCCCATTTATTAGCACCACTTCTTTCTGATCTGATGATGCAACACTTAAAAAAGAGTGACCCGCCCTGCTCAAGCTTTTGTGTCTTTCTGGACTTACGGTTTCATCTTTCTCTCCTAGAAGCAGGTGGCTTTTGCTGCTGTCGTCCCCATCTCAGACCCCCTGACACTGCACAGGAATGCCCTCTGCTTGGTGGGATTTACACAAGGACAATCCTAGCTGACAAGAAGTGACCCAACCCTGGGGACATCTCTTGCCAGCCCTTTGAGCCCAGCCAACAATTACCGCTGGTTAAAGCAGGGCTGAGATTTCCTCCTTGCTGCTCTGCTCTTTCACGGCTCTGTTTGTGGGTTTCTGAAGAGCAGTGAGATGACAGGCCATCTCACACACCAGTTTGCCATTGCTAACCCCATGCTAAGTACCTTCCCATCCTTCTCCAGCCCTGGGTTGGGGGTTGTCAGCAGGACTGTAAATTCAGCTCTCTGCTTTCTTGCTTTTCCAGCTGGGTCTGCTTGAGATGTGCCAGTTCTGGTAGTTGTTTTACTGTTGTGGTTACCTGGAGAAAGGCTATTTTAACTATAACTGCTCATGCTCTGCTTATTTGGAATGCTTTTTGTGATTGCCTTACACTGAGCTCGACTTTGAAGGAATGCTTAATTGGAGAAGCGTTACATTCTTCCAAGCTTTCATTCTTTTTTTTTTTTTTTTGGTCTTTTTCCCTCTCTCCCACTGTGGACACAACCACTCTGTCCAGTGAAATCACAGCTGCTTGGTGAGAAGGGAGTTCAGGATTCCCACATGTGCTACCAGCAGCAGAGTCTGCCTGTTGAATATTAAAAACTAAAACAGAATGGAATTTACAATATTTTTTTAAAATATTTAAGCCTCGGCTGAACAGCTGTCTCAGGATTATTCAGATGTGCTTTTGCAGCAGCACCACATGCATTAAAAAATCAGATTAGCTCTGTGTGAGCATCTGTACTGAGTGATGGATTGAAACAACTGCATGATGTGGCAAGTACATGTACGAGGTCTGGTGGAAATCCTGTATGGGATGTGTTCAGCAATTAAATATCTGGCTGGAAAAGAACAGTAACGTTAAGCAAGAGCAAATTTACAGTCACCATTTGTGTTCAGTGGCTTCATTTTTTTTTTAATTTCTTGCTGCCAAGGAAGAAATAACAAATCAAAGATTCTAATTAAAGAAACTTTTTTTTTTTGACTCTCGGTGAAAAAGAAGAATGTGGTTCATCATGCTTTGTGACACACAGTAAAACGCACTCGCCTGCACGTTCCCCTGATCTTTGCATAGCCTGTGTTAAAGGCATTTATCACTTGAAAAAGACATAGAATCATAGAGTTGTTTGAGTTGGAAGGGACCCTTATAGGCATCTAGTCCAACTCCCCTGAAATGAACAGGGACACCTACAGCTTGATCAGGTGCCCAGAGCCCTGTCCAGCCTGACCTTGAATGTCTCCAGGGATGGGGCAACCACCACCTCTCTGGGCAACTTGTTCCTGTGCCTCACCATACTTAACTGTAAATAACTTTTTCTTTACATCCAGGCTAAATCTCCTCTGTTTTAGTTTGAAACCATTTCCCCTTGCCCTATCTCAACAGATCCTGCTAAAGAGTCTGTCCCCTTCTTTCTTACAGCCCCCCTTTAGACACTGAAAGGCTGCTCTTGGGTTCCCCTGGAGCCTTCTATTCTCCAGGCCGAACAGCCCCAGTTCTCTCAGCCTGTCCTCACAGAAGAAGTGTCCCATCCCTTGGATCATTTCTGTGGCCCTCCTCTGGAAGCGTTCCAACAGGTCCATGTCTCTGCTGTACTGAGGACTCCACATCTGGACGCAGTACTCCAGATAGCACTGAGGTCATAAATCACTTTTCCTATTAGGACAATGTAAGAAGGATTGATATAAAAGACGTAAAAACTGACACTTGAATTTACTAGCTAAGACACTAAGCTACAGACAATCATGTTCAAACAAGAACCTGGAGGGTTTAACTTTGCAAGGTAATGTAGCTTCAGAGAGAAAGCAAAGACACATGGAGATGATGAGCCAGGCAGAAGCAGTTTTGTCTCCCTCCATGCTCAGTGAGGACAGACCACCTAGCCTCGCAGTGCATCTTCTCCTCTTCATTTGCTGAGCTCTGAGCATCCTGTTTTCCACCCTGGTGGCAGGACACAAGATGCTCATGAGTTGGTTTAACTGGTGTGCAGGCTCCATTTGGTGAGTATAACCCAAACATGAACCCAGGCGGTTCTCATGCATAGAGTGACTTAAATAATTTGATGGAAAACTGGCTAGGGGGTCTGAATGAGCCAGCTAAAATAGTTCAACCAAATCAGAGGCCTGGCTGCAGAGGTTTAACACAAGCCATTTGTGGCCTTGACTTTTTTTTTTTTTTTGGACTAAGTAAGTTGTTGTTGCAGTCAGACTTGGTGTTCCTAGCTTGCTGAAGCAGAAAGCATGGCAGGCTCAGCACATAAACATAGTGCTTCCTGCAGAAGGCTTTGTTTAGAGATGTGCTAATAATATGGAAGGAGGTTACTTCGTCATGAGCATGTTTTCAAGAGCTGGGTCTGGACAGCCCTGCAGACCTCTTGTCTCTAGTAAAAGCCAGATTTGGTTGGTTGCAGGGGAGGGAAATGGAGTTCAAAGTGTGAGGTCCTGTTTGAGTTTAGGGTTTGTTCTTATCTCTGCGTAGGATAAATCATGTAGTAAGCATCCAGGAGCTGCTGGTGGGGCTGGTGTCAGGACTGGGAGCAGGGATGCCCGGGTCCCTGCACAGCTCCAGCTGTTAACCTCATCCCATCTGCTGTGCTCCTGGAGCAACATGGCCCTAAAACTCCCACAGTCCACAGTGGGGAGGCACTGAGACACTGACAGCAATCTGCGTACAGTGATGCTGTGTGTGGTACAGAACTTGTTTCAGGGGAGGAAGGTGGGAAGAGAGAGGGAGAGGAATGCTCAGGATTATTTCTGCTTCATACCCAAGGGTCCCATTTGTTCATGCAAGTATCCTTAGCAGAATAAAATGCTTTTCATTGAAGCATTTTTCCCACTTGCTGGCAGCCACTCTGCTCTGATTGCCTTTTCTACCGTATCCCTTGAAGCCAGGCTCCAAGGTAAACAAGTGAAAACTTGACAGCTGGAATGCAAAGCTCCAGCTCAGACTGAAAGCTTTTGTAAGATCACATTCTGCACATTTCTGTTGTCTGTGGTACCAGGAAAGAAAAGCAAGAGGGAGATTTCCTAATCTCACCAGAGACGGCACCTCACTGCCCCACCTCTGAGTAATCTCCAGCCCATGGCAAAGGCCCCATCCATCCCCGTTAGCCAAGAGCCTGAGCAGGCACACTCAGTTTGCTCCTGGTTTGGATTTCCCACGTTTTGGGGTGTAACTCACTGAGAAATTATTTTCCATTAGAAAAAGGTGTTCCATACAATAAAAATGCTTTGCAAAGCCATGTTGATTTAGCCTGAAATTTTACTTCAAAAAAGAAGACAGTTCTCATGACGCTGATGTGCCCAGTTTCAGCATAATTGCAGGATAAAACATATTTTTATTTTAGTTTTGAAGTGGGTTTTTAAATTTGTTTTTCACAGCAATGCACCATTTTACACACAATTATAATTGCCATGAGCACACCTTGGTACTGTGAGCACCTCCCAGCCACGCTGCCATAGGCATGATATACTCATACAAGAGGAGTCCTCAGTGTGCAGAACTGCATCCTATGTAGTCAGCGCAACCTCAGCCAGGCTCTCTTTCCATGCATGTTGTAAAGAGCCCTGTTTCTCTGCACCTTCAGTGCACTCCACATTCAGCCCATGTAACTCATCAGCTGGTGTCTCCCGGTGGAGGGCTGCCATTTTGCAGCCCTGCCAGGCCGACATAAAGCAAGCAGCTGTTCAAGGTCTGTGTAGACAAAAATCCCCAGCTGCAGCTGTCTGTTCCAGTAAATGTTTAGGGGCAGAGGGAATGCAATATGAGAAACACATGCTCAGAAAGGATGGATTTGAAGAGGGTGGTGTGGAAAGAGATTAGGGGAGACTGTCCCCCTGATTGCCATCATGGTGCCGTGCTAAGCTATGCCTGTACCACAGATGACCCAAGCTGGGTGCTTTACAAGCAGAATATTAAACAAGTTCTGTGAAAAATGGTTTCATTACAAATATGCTAATGTTCCTGGATAAAAATCTGGGTCTTTCCATTCAGCTGGGCCTCATGAACATGGGGAACTGTGAAATGTGAGGAGGGTGGCTCAAAACTATTTTTTTCAACTCCTCCTCCAATCCTAAGGCTACTGAGGGCTAAAAAGCCTCTAGTATAATTTAGAAAGGCTATTCTAAGCTGTGCGCTGACTCCATCTTGAATGGATGCCCCCTAGTCGAGCTGCCCAGGAACAGGTTGCCCTGGGAAGTGGTGGAGTCACTGTCCCTGGAAGTATTCAAGAAAAGGATAGATTTGACACTGAGAGATGTGGTTTAGTGGATATGGTGGTGATGAATGATGTTGGACTAGATGATCTTTGAGGGCTTTCCAACCTTAATGATTCTATGATTCTATGCACCAGAGCACTGTTGTTTCTGCTTGTCCCACCATTGCCCAGGCAGCAGAAGATGCTGGGAAAAACTGGCTGTGGAGGGCTTAGCAGAGAGCTGGAGCCTGATCCAGGATGCCTCATCTCTGGAGAAAAGCTTCAGCAACTCCCTTCATGGCATGCTGAGGGGTAGGAGGAACCGAGCTTTGTTTATCACTGGTAGTTGGCCCAGAGCGGGGGATCCAAGTATCTGAGTATGGACATCTGTAGGGTCTGTGCGTGAATCTGAGCCAGCTGTCTGGGGCTCTCTGTGAAGTCAGCAGAGAGAAACAGGCTGTGAGGATGTGATTCATCCTGTGGTGCGGTGGGAGCCTAACTCAGGGCAGAGGAGCTGCTTCTGTTGCAGTCTAGGGGAACGACGCCCACACTGAGACACTCAGTGAGAACATAAGGTTTTAGGAGTCTTTGGTTTTTTTGTTAATTTTCTTCTACAGGATCAGCACGCTGGATTCATTATGAGCTTGGGCACCTTTTCTGAGGTCATTCATGAAGAGGCTTGGATAAGCTCAGATGTATGGCTGGGCAAAAGCTGTGGCAAGAGGCAGCCATCCAATGCACACATTCAGCTCTTCCCCTTACATGGTGGGAAGCCTACACTCCATGATTTGCAGTGCTAGGATGTTTTCTATGAAGTTGCTTTTGTTTCCAGATGTAGCTGGCTGGGGGATGCTATATTATTCTAAAGTCACTTGGTACATAGGATGTCACAGCAGACAGATGCCGGCCCACATACGTGCCTTCATAGCTCTGGCTGTGGGGTTTGGCCATACTTGAGACATGGTTTGGAGATCCTATAGTGCTTCAGCTTAATGGAACCAGCAGATAGGACTACAGAGAACTGGAAAGACTAGATCATGGGAAAATGAAGAAGTCGATGCTGTGGCTGTCTGAATCCTTTAATGTCTTGAATCCACTGGAGAAGTTCTGGGGGAGTTAAGGATGTTGGTGTGAGCTCCATGGAATATGCAGGCTGTGGTTGCAGGAGCTAGGAAAGCTGAGATGTGACAGAGATGGAGTAGGGAGGCAAGAATTACATAAGATTGCGATGCCAGCTGTGCTGAAGGCATTAGGGGAATTCTCAGAAAATAAAAAAATCTAGACATGAATTCTGATGGCAAGAATTTTGGCTATGTCCAGAAGAAGGCATGATGGTTAAAATAAGTACAAGATCGTGACTCTGCCCTGAGGGTCATCAGCTCAGTTTGGACACCCATATCTGGAGGTGTCCAAGACCCACTCCTGGAGGTGTTCAAGGCCAGGCTGGATGGGCAGCTTGATCGAGTGCTTGATCTAGTGGTCAGCAACCCTGCCCATGGCAAGTCCCTTCCAACCCAAGCCATTCTATGATTCTGTGGTTCTATGATCACTTAGAGTGAGAACTGCATGGTCTGTCATGCCAATAAGCATGGTATGTAGTTGTCCAGACTCAAAAAACCAGAACAAATAGAGGTGGTAAAAGGTTTGGAAGGTGGATATAGAGGAAGAGTTGGGGAGGAATTTTGCTTTTCTCCTAAGGAAATGTAGCAATGAAAGGGATGTAGCCACTTAGTTCAAAGGTTACTGATATTCTTGTCAGATCTATACAAATTTATGATCTCAGTCCTGATTTCTTGTTTAGGAACACCAAGCACTTTGACAACCTCTCCTTCTTCGAAGCCAACTTCCTGCCATGAGGACCTCACCCAAAGAAGGGCTTTTGGTGCAGTGCACAAGTGGAGGCCAGTACAACTTTGGCAGCACTTCCCATCCTGCTCCAGGGGAAGCCAAGTTGAAAGGCAATACTCGGAGGCAGGCAGGGCAGACATGATGGTGTGCATCCAAGCAGTGAGATCCTTGGGAGAAAAGCTGTTATGAACAATCAAAGCATGTTTGAGAAAGTATAAGGGGATAAGGCAGGTGTGTGTAGGCTGAAGTGGAAAGGCTGGTGTGATAGATTTATGACAAGGCTGGAGAAAGACAGAGGAGATCTACCTATTATAGTTTAAAAAATGGTCCCGTCAGAAGACTGTCATGAGTGCTCCACTGTGCAAATTTATGACATGAAGTGGGAGTGATCATGTCTTCTGTGAGAGCTGGTTAAGAAAAGCTTTATTTAATGAATAATGATTATAAAAGTGCAGTAGAACTTTTCTTTCCACAAGAAAATTTGCTGTCTACTGGGGAGTACAAAGCTCCTACATTAATGGCAATTGAAAACTGATTATTATTATTTTTTTGGCTGCAAATTATTTCCAGTGTGTGTTTGAAATTTTTGTTCACTTCCAGATTTTAATTTTGGAGCAAGAAAGCAAAGCAGACTTTTTTTTCCTCCCAGAAATACATTTAAACCCTTGAAAACATATTTTCTTCTGCTCGGAAAATTTCACAGTGAGGTATGCCAACTTATCCTAACTGTTATCGCCACCTACCCACAAAAACAGCTCCCAGGCCACAGATAGTCTCAATACTATATGATTTAGTCATAACAGATGAATATTTTAGTATCCTGCCTGTGAAAAAAATCTTCATTTTTAGGAAAAATGTGTGTTTGAGGCTTTCTGGCAAGCCCTTGAAAAGCATGGCCATAGAATATTCAGCTCCATCAGTGGGGAAGCATATTTGGACCACTGGCCCTTTGAGGAGAAATTGAAGAACCTCTTTTTTTTTTTTTTTTTTTTAAGCTTGGCAAGAAATGCTCATGAGTGGCAACCTGTCAAAGGAAATGGAGATGGGCTCTTTATGGAGATGCACGGCAGTAAGGAGAGAAGCAAGTGGTTGAAAAATGAACACGGGACATTCAGACTTGATATGGAGAAAAGGTTTTCACCATAGGGACAGTGGAGCACTGCTGCAGGCTGATGAGAGGGGTAGTGCAGTCTGTTGAACCAGTCCACCAACAATTGAGAAAGAGTCTTTTCCAATGGAAGTGTTACTTAAAGGGTAGAAGATGAGTTGCACGTTCTGTATTAATGAGATTTCAGTGAGTTATGCAAAAGAGAAGAGCATAAAAAGGCAGCAATAAGAGTCCCACACAAATGCCAATAGTTTTGCAGATGGGCATTGCCCTTCAGCAAAGTTTCACCAGGCAGAATATTAAGTTAGGAGAATTTAACCCTAGGAAGCTTTATTGATAGTGGTGGTTCACAAATTAAAAGATAACTTTTATCTCCTGAGTGGAGTTGCTGCTCTAAGTGTAGCACATTTTTAGCAAGTCAAATTGATGTGTTATATACATGGCACAATGGGATCACATTATTATCTTTTGCTCAGTGGCCCTTCCAGAACTAGTGGCAATTACAGGATGTCTTCTTCAAGCTCAGATTTTATATATGAGAAGCAAACATACTGATAACACTTTTAAAGGCTGGCCTTTCTTTTCCAACCAGAGAATCAGGCATCTTTAAATACTTTCATGTTTTCCTTAGTCTTCTAGTGTGTCTTTGATCACCATTTGTGGTGATTAGGGACATGGTTTATTGGCAATATTGGTGGTAGGTGAACAGTTGGACTAGATGATCTTAGAGGTCTTTTCCAACCTTAATGACTCTACGACATTACGATTCTATGATCATTTTGGGGAGCATCCTTGCAGTTCCTTCAATTACCCAAGCACAAATCTGGGAAAATAACCAGCAGAAACCAGATATTTTCACATTTTTGATTATTACTTTTTTTTGTCTGCTATAAGAAATAATTTCCCCTGCCCTTTGAGCTGCAGAATTAAAAAAAAAAAAACCTCTATAAGATTTCAAAGGACCTCCCGGTATAAAGAAATGGGCAGTAATAAATTGTCTTGTGCTTTTGTTCTGAGGGCAGGAGAGGTCCAAGGGCCCCTTTGCATAACATCGATTGAAATTAGAAGTATTTCTCCACTTCAGAGGTACCTGGCATTTGAGGCTGATGGGGAGTAACAGGGTCAAGTAGCGAATGGTATAATATTAGACTCGCTGAAATGTATAATTCTGCAGGTTAAACGATGGAGAATTAGCTTTCATGCTCCAGAGCACCCTCTGATTCTCAAGGGGCAAAGTAAGGATTTGTACCCCACCCTTCTTTTTATTACAATTACAGGAGATAAAGCAGGACTTAGAGGATCTGCCTTTTTACTTGGTGACCGCTCTAGATTTAATTGATTAATGACGAGATTGGAGATACTGACTCTTCTGATTTTCATTATCTCCTGTTAGTTATGCTCTTGCTGTGTGAGAGAACAGACTGTAGGAAATGGCCTCAGCTTGTGTGACTGTGACTGGATTCAATTTACTGCATGATGGATAAACAGAAGTAGATTATTTGCCAGGGCTGCAAAGAATGAATTTTGATAATTAAAGAAACGAACAAAGTCATCTGGACTGAGGAGCCCAGTGTCTGGAGAGTGGAAGAGACGGATTCCTTCAAGTCACTACTCAGAAATGCTGTTCCAAAGGAGAAAATATGCAGGAAAGGGCAATGTGAGGATTAAGTAGACAATTAGTGAGATTAAGGGAAAAAAAGACTGACAAATAGAGACAGCTGTATCAGAGCCAGGGGAAGGGAGATGTAAAATGAGAACTGCTGAGCAACAAGATGAGTTAGATCTGGCAGATGCGAAGTGGCAAAAAGCTTTTTGCCCACAGGAACAGAACAAGAAGAATGATGAAGTGAGGACCAAGTAGATGTCCCTGCACTAGAACACCTAATGTGGGACTTTAGCAAAAAAAGCCCCAAACCTGCTGCCACTTCTTCAGTCATGAGCTGGTTAGTGCTCAGGAGTGCTCTTTTGTTTGTGTACTCCTGCACTGTCTTCATTTCATGCTCTTACTTGCTGTGCAAATCACCATTTAGGAAGGATTGCTGAGATACAGATTATTTGCGGTAGACAGGTTTGCTTAAGATGGCACCTGACAGCATAATAACAACAGAATGTAATGTACCTCTATTCCTACGGTGGAAACAAAGGGTGAGTAAGCAGGGAGGCATTGGAAGTAGAGAGAAATTGATCAGATAATACCAGTGTAAGCACTCAGAGGTCAGGTCCACAGAAGTGAGGGTGGGGAGAGGAGGGCTGCTGTTGCCAATGGGACCTGAGCTGTTAACAAAGGCGGTGCCACTGGGACTCTAAGGTCTTCTCAGAGGTTAAGCTATGAAAACCATATTACTGTGGTTGGCTGAATCTGTCTGAATCACTTCTAGATATTACAGTATAAAACTCATTCTGCTATCTTTTTAGGAGGTTTGCTAATTGCTTTTCCATGGTGACGTGTAGATAAGTTGTCCTGCTCCCTTTGCCCTTGCCAATTCTGTCTCCTTTCATTCCAGCAGTCGACAGTTTGTAGATGAATGAGCATTTGGAGAGAACTGATTCCTAATCTTCCACTTTGTAATATGACGTGTACTGGGAAGCAAATTGAGCTAGAGACACTCATATTGTCTCTGCATCTTCTCTGTTGTTTCTAAGGGCTTGGCTGTAATTGGAGCCTGTGCTGCCATGGGGTAGATGTGGTGGAGAAAGAGTATCAAGATGAGTTTGGACTGAGATTATCTCAGCTCAGTTGAGATTCTACTTGTCTCTACTTGAATGAAGAAGACCAGATTATTTGTTTGGAGGAGAGGGAATGTATGAAACACCTTGTGAACCATCAAGAGCTGCTGGGAAACCAAAGTGTGTTCTTCTCTGTTCAGCAAACTGGGAAGTCTAACTGTTTCCTGTCATGTTAAACTTCCTCTGGGCTTTATAAATAATTTCTGGATGCAAAACATGTTCTAGTGCCTTGGCTCTGCTCTCAGGATTGCATGGTGAATCAGCTTCTAGTCCATAAACGACCCAAATGACGGTCCTTTTGGTCCATTGCCACATTTGTTGTGATCTCAAAGATTCTGAAGAATCAGGTGGTGTCTCACAGTGGTGGAGTAGAGAGGCAGAGTCACTTCCCTCAGCCTGCTGGTCACACTTCTCTTGATGCAACCCAGGATATGGTTTGGCCTTCTGGGTTGCAAGCACACATAGCCAGCTCATGTTGAATCTCTCATCAATCAACGCCCCCAAATCCTTCTCCTCAGGGCTGCTCTGAAGCCATTCTCTGCCCAACCTGTATCTGTGCTTGAGATTTCCCTGACCCAGATGCAGGACCTGGCACTTGGCCTTGTTGAACTTCATGAGATTGGCATGGGGCCACCTCACAAGCCTTTTCAGGTCTCTCTGGATAGCATCCCTTCCCTTTAGTGTGTCAACTGCACCACTCAGCTTGGTGTCGTCTGCAAACTTGCTGAGCATGCACTCAATTCCACTATCCATGTCACCTACAAAGATGTTAAAAAACATGCGAAAATGCAGCTATGCAGACTATCTTTGCCTGAATAAAGTGGAAATCTCCCTACTGGAGGAAGGAATTGCATAAATGCAATTTTCTATGTTTCCTGCTGATTTGGGTTAAGAAACTGAGCTAAATTACCATTTGCCCCTGTCTAGGGCAGCAAATTTGGAAAAGCACGGAATTCTGCCAAATATCTTCTCTCTTACTTCCAGTGCTAGGGAAGGGACACAAGTGGATGACCCCAGTGCGCAGCCAGGACCCAGTGCTAGTGACAAGGAAGAAAAGAAGTCTCAGCTGCTTCCTCCTTCCACTCTCTGACCCTTGAGCAAATCTAATCAAGAAGTGGGTAAAGATGCTGACACCTGGTGCCCAGATCAGCAGGACGCCCAGGAGCTTCTGTTTCTCCTGGTATTTGCTCCAGGGCTTTGCACCTCTGCTCATTAACTATGGGCAGAGCTGAGACGCTCAGGCAAACACTGAATCCACTGCAAACCATGCAGAACACATTTGCTGCAACAATCCTACTACTGCTATTTCGTCAGGTCAATATGTAATTGCTTCTGTTGCTGGAGGGCTCCATCAACCCCTTCATTAAAATGCAAATTTCACATTAATTAAAAATGCTGGGAGCATTTGCACAATTTATGACCAAATCTTTGTGTTCAGCAACTCGAACACTGGGGAGTAGCAGCAAGAGATCTTTGAAACTGCTGAAATAAATCCTTATCTCACAACACGGAGGATGTTTTAACTGATAAAGGAGGATCTTCTTGGACTTCTGAAATTAATTTCTTCACCCTAGATTGGAAAACACACAAGGCAAAAGGGGCTCTACCAGAATTCTATTCTTACAGATATTCTTATTTTTCTATGGTACAGAAAATGTCACAAACAAGAAGGAAGAAGAAAAATCCTAGTTTATACTCTAATACAGTAAGGAAGTAACCTCATTTCTGGTCAATCTTCCCTTCCCAATACAATAATAATGTCCCCACGGATGCTACTATCTGCTGGAATCCCTTCATAGCTGTTTCAACTGGAGTAGATTCTACCAGGCCCTACCTCATCTCATTTGATAGGACAAGGGAGAGTGGCTTTAAACGAAAAGAGAGGAAAAGAGAGAACCTGTGGATGCCCCATCTCTGGAGGCATTCAAAGCCAGGTTGGGTGGGCCCTGGGCAGCATGATGTGGGGAGTGGCAACCAGCCCATGGCAGAGGGTTAGGAACTACATGATCTTCAAGGTCCCCTCCAACCTAAGCCAGTCTATGATTCTATGATCAAGAATGGTGAAGATTCTCTTGTGATGTGATGGGAAACTGCTTCTCAGTCTCACAGACCAGGCCAACTGATGAGTCCATGACTATGGGGATGTAGCTGCCTGATTCCTTTGCATCAAGCTGGGACATCCCCACCTGATTGCTGCTCTCAGAGAGAGGAGCTGGAGGGGTGCTGAGAGAACCTGGGGGTCTACATCTCATGCTCTGGATAGTACACCCATGTTATGCAGCTGGGAAGATGGGATCCATCAGTGGGTGAAACCCTCTATGAGACCTCATGGCACATGAAAACACTGCTGGCATTTTGATTACACATCCTTGTATGACTTGAGCCCATTCATTATACCAGTGATGAGGAACATGTGTGATTTCCCCCCAGGCTATAAGAGGCCTTTGCCATCTCACCATCCAACACCTCGTGGCTATGCCTCTTCTGTCTACTGTGATTTGGCTATCCCAGTTTGAATTTCCAGTCCCTTCCCCTTACCAAAATGTCTTTCCCACAAGCCGTCAGCACTTCCCAGCTGTCTGCATCCCTCCACCTCCACAAAGCAGACCTGATCCATACCTCATCTGTGTCCAAGCGAACAATAGAAACATCCCCCCCAGCTGCAAAAATAAACCTGATGTGCCACATACCTTCCCCCGTGAAGGGAAATCCATGGTGACTGAGGGCGGTGGCTCTGTGCATGGCCAGATCTGGCAGTGTGTCTCCAGCGCCTGTTTCTGGTGCATGCATAAACCAGCAGCAATTCTACTAAGGCAACAATATTTATGACTCATTATAACATTTACTGAAGTGAGCTCAGAACTGAGCCTCCCTAGGCGTTATTAACAGCCCTGGAGAGGCTGTGTATTTGTGTGCATGTGCATGTTTGCATGAGCAAGAGGAAGGGAGGCAGGAACTCAGTGCAAAGCTACTGTTCATCCTGCAGTGCTACCAAAACAAGCTCTGTCTGAGATGGGCTGGGTTCCAGCAATAAAGCAGACGCCCCTTGTACAAAGAGCCTCTTCTCTTGTTTAGTGACAAATGTAACAGGTGAACGAACTGAAAATGTGGGAGCATGGAGGGATGGGATAATTATAGCTGCACGCCTTTGCCTGACCTCACTGCGGGCACATCAGTGTCCTTTTGGCTGTGCCTTTCTGCAGTTTTGGGCATTGCCAGGTCTGCTCTGTTATTTAAGCAGAGTGGTCAAGTGCAGGCATTCATTTCTGCTGGGCATGGCCCTTTCTGCCTTCCCAGAGGTCGTGCAGTGGGCACTGAATTGCTGCCTTCTAGCCACAGGTAAATCATCGGTGGGAATTCAGGGTCATCTGAGACTGCATTATCAGGATTGTTTCCACATTCTCAGTCTTGGTATTTAAACGCACAAAATAAAAGAAAGGAGAGATGATTTGTTTATCATTTGGTCAAACTATTCCAAGATTTCTGGGGAAAAAAAACATCTCGTCCCGATGGTTTCATAGTATAAATAGCAATGCTGCATGCACAGGGGTAAATGCTGCATTCCAGTGAGTAAGAAAAAAGGATCAAGAGATCGTTAGACTCATAAAATTTATGACAGCCCTTGGATGGATGTGTTGTGTGAGTACCGGCACATACCATCCATGAGGTCAGCCACCAAAGATTTATAACTCCCAGCACCTCTGTCCCAGTGGCACCATGTGTTTATATGGCCCATAGATTCATAACTGGGAATTGAAGGTCTGCCTCGTCACTCCTTGCTGGAATCCTGTAGATGTTGATCTGAAGGACATCAGCTGTAATGCACACTCCCTTTATATCCTGGCTCTATTTTGGCTTACAGTGAAATCTATAATATATCTTCTTTTTTTTTTTCTTAGCAAGGAATTCTGAAACCAGAGAAGGGGAGCAGGCAACAGCCGGCCACCTTATTTCCATTTCTGATGTTGTAAAACCACATCCCCATATGTGGGGCTTTTACAAAAGCGTGCATTTCCCTGGTACTGTACACACATCCCACAGCTCCCTGCCTGAAAAGCTGCCAAGAAACGCAATGCGTTCACAGAAAAGCTGTGAAAACAGCAGCATCCAGAGCCTCTCTGCAGCCCGCTGCCATTGGTGGTAGGGATGCGGTGGCAGGGGACCAAGCCTGGCATGACAGCACCTGGCCACGGGAGAAGGACACACATGAAAATTAATTATCAAAAGAATGCTGCTAATAAAGGAAAATGAGCTGATGATTTTCCCAGGCACTTGTTCCCAGGGGCAGGTGGCAGGTGGGGATGCTGCTGGCACGATGACCATCCCTTGCTCCCTCTGCTGAGCCCTCTGAGCTGTTGGTGGCAGGAAATGTTATCTGCTATGGACACACCCTTGGGTAGCTGTGGTAACAAACACAATATTACGTGCTCCATGGAGATAGGATTGTTGTGGTTAACCAATGTGTTACACAGGCTGTTAAGCAGTTCCTGCTCCCAGTGAGGGCTACATGCTATTTAGCATCGTTTTAGTTGCCTGTGGTCTGAGGCGATGCTTTCTTCTGACAGAACGAAGGACTATGTGAGTTTGTCACTTCTGCCAGCAGCACTGAGCTCAGGTCTCAGTTACCCCATGTGCCGGTCTGAGGGGCCACTTGAAGCAGTTTTCTTGCCAGCTCCCCCAGACATTCTGCAGAAGGTGGGTCGTGCTGCTGGGGGAATAGGGACGCTTACAGCACTCCCAGTGCTTGTATGTTCCTCTTTCATGTATTTACATCTGTCAAAGGGAACAGAGAGGCTTTTCTGTCACCCCTTAACTGCTGGAGTGGAGGCTCAAACAGCAATTATATTTCTGCTTTAGAAAATTACCCTAGGACAGAGGTGCATCCTGCCTTCTGTTGGATCCAGAGGCACTTGTGCTGCTTTCCATAGGGGTGTCATCTGCAACTTGCACTGTTAAAGGTGAAGAAAAGCAGATAACAGTCAGAAATGCTGTCCTGGCAGCTTATCCTCTGCAGATCTGTTCTTAGCTACATAAAGACTCAGTGATTCTTGTGGGTCACTTCCAGCTCAGGGTATTCTATATAGCAGAGATGCTCTCAGTGCCTCTGAACTTGCAGCAAGATCCACATTCCTTTGTCTCTCTCTCACATATTTTATAAATCCTTTCAAACTTCACAATTTAAATCTCAAAATTCAAATGCATATCCTAAAAGATTCAGGTTAAGTATTTAGCGTTAACATTGTTGAGGGTGATTTGCACTGCAGGCAGTTGGGAATGGCTTCAGGTTGTGCCAGGGGAGGTTCAGGCTGGGTACCAGGAAGAACTTCTCAGAAGGAGCGGTGAGGCATTGGCACAGGCTGGCCGGGGGGTGGGAGAGTCACCATCCCTGGTGGTGTTCCAGTAACATGGGGATGTGGCACTGAGGGACGTGGTTTTGTGGGCAATATTGGTGATAGGTGGATGTTTGGACTAGATGATCTTTGAGATCTTTTCCAACCTTAATGATTCTGTGGTGCTATGCTGGTAGTCCTGAGGGGTTCTTGCCTCTCTGCGGGTCCGGCTGTAAGAGACTGATAAGTGACAAGAGAGGGACAGCTTTGGGCACACACACAAGGACGCAAAGGACACACACAGAGGATTCGATATTTTCCTAATTCCATGTGACATTTAGCAATTGTAACTTTTCGTTTGAGTAATAAATGGGTTTGTCCTTTTCAGCAAAACTGCTGTGGACATATTATTCCCTTTATGGTGTGTTTTGCTGAATTCCAGATGTTGCTGTTTATTCAAGACCAAGTTCATCCAGAGAGGGGTCAAGAAAAAAAAAAGATTTGCTGAAAGAGAAAAAAAAAGAAAGACTTGGGAACAGTTTGTTTGTGCAGGTATTAGCGTTATGTGGAGCTTTGCACGAGCAGAATTATGTCAGTGCAGTGAATCAGTCTGGGAAAGTGAAAATGACTGTCAGTGCCTGCTTCACCCATTAACCTTTTTCATGTGAACTTGTAAAATAATATGTGATCTGGGAGATGGGGATCGAGTGAGCACGTACTGAAATAGCTTCCACAGGAGAAGTTAGCATCTTTCCTCATGTGACAGTGAAAGAAATAACCCTTTGCTCATTCCAGCCCAGTCCTGGCTTAAGTGCAGCTCCCTACAGGCAGAGATAGAGCAGGCAGAGGAAGTATGTGATTAAAGATGCTGCTTATTTGGGTTGTGCCCTAATTGATTCTGCCTTGGACTAAGTCCCCAGTGTGCTGGGTGCTGTATGAAGCCAAACCCAATCCACCTTAGTGCATTTATACGCTAAGCATTGCTCGGAAAGGAGAAGGAGGAACATTTTTCACTTGCTGTCCTTGAGAATTACAAAAGCAGCACTTGCATTTTTCCTAGCTTTTCATCTTGGGAATACAGAAAGAAGCCAGTGGGACCACCAGGGCCATGCAGCCTTCCCCTGGGAGCAGCAAGCACAGGAAGAGGAGCAGAGCTGCACTTAGTCCCTCAACATAACTGAACCCAGCCTGTGAATCTTCCTCCAGTTTTGGCAGTTCTCCTCCGAAGTGGAAAGGAAAATAAGCAGAATATAAAAAGAGAATTGTTTAATTTTGCATGTAAGACGTGCTTGCTACCTGCTGTGGTCGGCTGAAGGCTGCTGAGATACCTAGCAGCCTACCTACACTAGTTGCACTGCATGGAAGTGCCAGTTCAGCCCTTCATCCCTCTCAGGAGGGATGAAACCTGATGGGGTGGGTTCAAAGTGTGGGTATGTACTGGGTATGTCTTGCCGGCCCACTCAGCACCAGCTGCTGTGATAAGGGACAGAGATGGGGAGGACCAAGGGACACAATGGAGAGTTTTCCTCCAGCATTGCAGGGCCCTCCTGTCACAGCTCTCATTCATCTCCACTCAGGAACCTCTGGGGAGGAAGAGGAAGATGGGCCAGTACTGGCAGTGATTGCCTTGAAGCAGCAGAGCAGAAGGGCAAACCAGAGAATAAAGCATGAAGTGCTGGTGCTCAGCTGGACTTTGTTAAGCACCTTTGCCTCTTCTCAGGAAGAGGTCTGATCTCTTTTTCCTTCCCCTGGGAGCATTTTCTCCTCGCTCAGAAAGAGCACTACTGGGTGGTGTCCTTATGAGCCACTCTCCCCGCTGTGAAACTGTCCCTCTTGGCCAAGAGAATGATTGACAGCTCCCCAAGGCTTCTGTTCCCACCGGGTTTGGTACCTCCTTAATTAAAAACTAAATGTGTAATTGATTTTTTTTTTAAATTTTTATTTTGGTTTGGCTGCCTTCAGGAAGGGGAATCAACCTCTCCTCTGCTTACCAGGAGGAATATTTACCTCTGGACACAGCCTAATCTGACTTTTAAGCAAACACATTAATATTTATTTTTCACCACATTGAAACCTGCTGTTTACATTCCTGGTACAGAAATTTATAAATATTGACAGTAGGAGCCAGCGGTGTGGCTGGTATACAGAGGTATATTCTGCTTCAGTTCAGCAGAGTCCCTTTATTCCAGCAGAGAAGTCATCTTCATTATTCTTTTCATAGCTGTACCAAATCTTGTTTCCAATTTGAAGTTACAATCAGGATAGAAAAGTCATAATGAGTGGGAAATTAATGGCACAGATCAAGTAATCAGCACTGGCACCTGGAGGAGTGGAGGGTATTAGGATCATCCCAGGGAGGGGAGAGCAGTTGTGGGCTGGTTTGCTGTTCCCCCCTGCCTGAAATACTTATCTCGAGTTTCTCAAATCACAAGACTATTCATATTTTCTTACATGACAGACTTTGTTAGGAGAGCTAATGCATCACTCCTCTTGTGTTTGCCAGGAGGAGATACACAGCATTACACAGCCTACAATCTGCATAGACAAGGTGAGTAGAACACAGGAGACGATAATGTTGTTGTTTTAGCTATTTCTGGGCTGGGAAATCACCCAGCAGGACATAAAGGGACATTCCTGTGGCTGTACAGTCTGTGGCAGAAGGAGCACTTAAAGGCAGACCTGGGCAGACCACCACCAAGACTATGTTCTGGAGTACCTTCTCTGGGCCTGCAGACATCTCAGTGCACAATGTGGTGGCCAAGTTGGCATCCTTACATCTTCAGTTGTTATCTATGACATGTGAACAGCATGTTGTCCCCTTCCTTCTTGCATCCCTAAATGGATCGCAGTGCATTGACATCATCCCATGTTGTGCTGGGTGGAGTCAGTGGTCGCGCAGGAATGGGACTTTGACACGTAGGGAGCTGGTAATAAACATTTGTGTTGGAGATAGGAGTGTAGTGCTGTGTACGTGTCTGGTGCCAGCCAGGTCAGGGTTCCCACAGCCAGATCACCTTTGAAATTCATCTTGCTGCTGTCCCTCCATGGCTACCTTGCACATGACTTATGGTTTAGCAGGCAGTAATTCTGTTCAATTTTAATATAATGGTGTCATCACCATTAGTCACAGGAAGACTCTCTTCACTTACCACTCAGAATTGCACTTGGCTTCCCAAAATATTCCCCGCGTCACCCCATCTCACTGGGGACAGCATGCTATCTAATAGTTAATGAAAGGAGACAAGCCCAGATTACAAGGCTGTCTGAGTTCTGTGTATGTACACTGTTTTGACAGCAGAAACCACAAACAGATCATTTTTGTTGACCTGTGCCCTGCAATCTGTTTGCAAGCAATTCCTGCCTCTTAGCACTGAAACTGATGGTGGAAACATAACTTGTGTGGAAAATATTGTCTCAGTTATCTCTTGCCCAATGTTTTGTTTCCTAATTGTGATGATCCAAGCTAAAACTCATGCTTCCTTGGCACTACCTGAGTGTAAGAAAGACTCATTGTGCGGTCAGTGACTGTGTAGATGGGTCCTCACTGAGAAGCTGGAGATGAGACTGGAAATAAGAAAAAAAGGTTTTTACATTAAGGGCGGTGAGGCACTGACGCAGTTTGCCCAGAGAGCTGGTGGATGCCCCGTCCCTGAAGACACTCAAGGTCAGGCTGGACGGTGCTCTGAGCCCCGCTGTTCTAGTTGTAGGTGTCCCTGTGCACTGATGGGGAGTTGCACTAGATGGCCTTTAAGGTCCCTTCCAACTCAAACAATTTTATGATTCTATGATTCTATGTCTGTGGGGGGCTCAAAAAGAGGATGACACCCAGACATTAAAAAAAACATACGAGATCAGCCTGCCCAACAATTCTTTCATCAGAGGTGGGGGAGGAAAGTGAAAAAGGGAGATACAGGAAGGAAAGAGGCAGCAGGAGGAAAAACAGGTCATGGCTTGCAGCAAACAGCCAGAAAAATGGGCCGCCTGTTTGCCACCTGTGTGGTAGCAACAGCACTGCCACACCTGTGACTGGTGGAGGCTTCTGCTCAATTCACTTAAGAGATGAGACTTCTCTTTACAAACCTGCCTGGAAAAGAGGAACAGTACTCATCCTTTGAGCAGCTCTTTCCGTGCACAATTGTCTTGAAACAACATTCTCCAAGTCCAGCACACTCCAAGAAATTTCTCCCCAGAGCCAGAACCTTTGCTAGACCTATACCTATTCCTCCTCAGCCACCATTCTGTCCAATTAGCACTTAGCATCTGAAAAAACCTGCCTTGTGGAAATAGAATTGCAGACCATTTACTGGCCTGGATCAGTGCCTGCTTCTTGCAGACATATTTGTCCTTGGGTCTTCCCCATCAATTTGCTGCCAGAGCCATAACCGATCTTTCGTCATTGCCATTATAATAACAATTAAAGCTGCAGAGGCTGCAGAGTCAGAGCTAAACTAAGCTGTTTCCCTCGCCTTCATGCTGAGACCGTTCTTCATCTGCATGCTATGTGTCAGAAATTTGCATTCATTGAAGATATTCATAATACAGAAGCATCTCAGGTCTCCTGCCCAGCTGCATCCTGCCTACCTGCTGCTCTGGGGACATGGTGGCCAGCTGGGTGGCAACGTGATCTGATTCTCTCATTTCTAAAACATTATCCTTAACCCCTAATGTGTCAGACAGCCTGAAGTGGGCTCTTACAGAACAGGATCTGGGCAGGAAACATCTGCTGGCAGGACTGTGCAGCCTGAGCAGCCAAGCAAGCTGTGGCAAAAACAGGGAATAAACATGGATGGTGCATAACAAAGTGGTGTCCGGAAGCAAATTCCTCCTCTAGGAAAGAAAACTGTATCTTACTCTTGTTTCCCCAAATCCCCTCTGTTTCCCAGCTAAGTCCCAACAATTTCAAGCATGCCAAACATGCAAGGAAGTACTGCTGACGTCAGGCGTCTGGAGGCCACAAAGAGGGGATGGAGTTCCGGAAATCTGTGCCCTGACAATGAAACAGATACTGTGTGGGGAGTGTGCGCCGGGTCAGAAAAGGGTTTCCTCATTGTGCAATCCGTCTGAGGCAGTTTTCTAAGTCAAGTCCCCAGCTGGAGGAAGGGGCAGTGGGTCTGGGGATGAATCATCCATCCTGCTGGGAGAATCACGAGGTGGGAGATTTCCTGCATTTGGAAAGAAAACAAGACACTCAGAAGCTGTTTATGCTAGCAGGGAACCAAACACCACCTAACGGGGACCTCGGTGAGGTCATCCAGGAGCCCAGAGGTAGCGCCTGTCTGCCATTAATTCCTTACACTCTGAAAAATAAACGGTGCTCCAACTGGGCAGCCTTTAGGGCCCCGGGCTCTCCCATGAATGTTTAGTTAAGTGGGAATAAGTCCACAGAGCAGGTGTGGATGGCCTGTCGTAATGATCAGCCAACACCTGGTTGTGTCGGAGGAGAAGGGAGCTCATGGCCAGTGGCACCATGCCCTCCCCCAGCAATGGAAGTGAAGGGAATCTCCACTCCCAGCTCCAGTGCTCATGAACGCAGACCACTGTCCAGGCAATCAAAACCATCCCTGCAATGGTCCACGAGCTGCATAAGTATTTTACTATCATCTCCTCACTTCATAAAAGAAATTCTCCTGCAAATTGTTCATAATGGGGAAGAAGCTTCAAGTTACAAAACATTTGCGAGCCATGTCCATACTCAGCATGCAAGGGAGATTTCAGCCACACAATGCTCAAAGTGCTGTCTGCAGTGAATAAAGGTGTGAAGACAATCAAACATAGGGCAGCATTAACTTAGCTACACCTGCTTAAATCCAGATATAGACAACACTCAAGGTTTTTATTTGTGCTTGAGGCTAAGCTTCGTGTCATTTTGTACATTTAAAATAGGATAGAGGATGGAATTTTCAAATATGTTTTGGTCTCATTTTCCCTTCACTGAATCATGGAGCTTTCCACTAGAGTGAGAGCAGCCCAGAGAGCACTGCACAGCAGCAAGTACCTGTCTCACCAGAGGCACTGCAGCCAGACATGCAGAATGCTGATCTGCTATAAATTCAGTGCACCGACTCAGTCATGCTCTCATTGTTTTTATCAGTTAACTTTTTATAGGCAGGTTTCATATTGGATCAGACAGTTTTTATTTGTGTCACTCCAGCTTCATGTCAGATGGAAAAGATGCATTGGGTCAGCTAGGCTGTCAGCTAGCAATTACCCTACCAAATGCTGGTTTTGAGAACTTGGTCTGTTTCTGAGGGAACAACTTTTGCAACCATTTCCCATAGCAGATTATGTTAAAACATTTCCATTTATTTGACTAAATTTTGCATATTCTCTAAATTAAGCTCTGTATTTAAATAAGCACTTCCATAACAACTCCTGTGATGGGCCTCTTTTTTTTGTTAACTACATTAGAGAGGTAAATTTCTACCTGCAACATTTGGTAAACAAATAAAGGGAAATCTCTTTGTCTGTGATGTGCTACACTCAGTCCTCACTAATGGTGTCTTTACGAAAGAAATTTGTAACCATTTGACAGGAGAGGTGGGATTTGTCCGACCAACTCCAGATGTTCACATTGTAAATTTCTGCCTATGAGCTAAGTGTCTAGACTGTTTTTATAGTCAACAAAGAAATACAGCCACCTCAGGATTCATTTTTCCTTATCCTAAAATCTATAATGACTCTGACTGCACCTTGAAAGTGAAAATTATTTCCATTGGCTAAAAATGGAATCTGAGTGACTAACGCTGATGTAGACGTTCAGGTTACAACTGCATTTGAATACTAAAGTGCTAGGGACGAGACTGTTATCTGGCACTGAAGATGAAGGGCAAGGAATGGCAGGAAATGGTCTTTAATGTAGTGAGGATACCCCAGATTGCTACTATCCTTACTGAATCCACCAGGTCTTTGGGAGAGGAATTGGTAGCCCATGGCAAAAACAATGTTGAGGACCAATCTAGCAGTTGGCATGGTCAGTCACTGCAGACAGCCAAGCTACAGGAGGAAGCCAGGGTGATGGGCCCAGGAACAGACATTTATATTGTTGTCATGCAAAGTTAAGAGCAATGAATCCTACTGAATGTCTTGGAGGTGCTCAGATCTTCTTCCGCTGCCTCCACTGCCTGCAAATGGTCGCTGCTTGAGTGCTGCTGGGATTTCTTCTGCATGGATTGTGGTTGCTGACATTTGTTTCGTACCTTTCTTCGTAGCCTTCTTGATGGTGTTTTTTGGCAGTGCTCTATTCGCAGGCCATGCAGAAAGAAGCTGGCTCCTTTGCCTCTGCAGAGATTTCTCTAAATTGGCTTCCCTTTAGTGGATTTGTGTTGATAGAAGGATTAAGCTTTTCACTTGTTACTTGGTGATTATTAAAATCACTGGGGATAGGATTGCAAGATCAAGCAGTGCTTTTACCCAGAGTGCTTCCTGGGTGAACTTTTGCTATTCCTTTGATGCTGACACATGGCTCTTCCCATTCATATCAAAGCTATTTGCCAACTGCTCCCACCAAAGCAGCAGCATACTTTCATAAACTCTCAGTCTGGTTAGCTGTCAATATAATGGAAAAATCCAATCCTTTTTCTCATCTACATTTGCACAGTGGAAGCACACCACTTTACATTCACTTTTTGTAAAGTAAAACCTGCTTACATGTGAACTACTTGAATATTTTGAGGCAAAATGTCTGATTTGCCATCTTATAGTGGCCCTCTCTTGTGCCTGCAAGATGTAAGTGCCAACAAGAGTTATTGCTGTAAGTATAATGTATGCTAAACCTATAGCAGGCACGTTCTGATTACAGATACACTGGTACAAAAATAGCATGACTGTGACCAGAGTCTGCCTGCTACTGTAGTAATATATCAGATAGCTTCACACAGATGGTGCATCTGATGCTTCCCTTTTTTTTTTTTTTTCTTTTTGCATAATCTCAGTAGTTTCAGTGAGACTTCTCCATGGAACAGAATAAATGAGAGGCAACTCTGATCGCAGAAACTGAGGATGGACAGAAATGGAGATAAAACTCAGAAACAAGGAATGGATATTTCAGCTCAACTGCAACATAAAAAGTAACCAAAATAGGATATGAGAATCTGAGGGGAATCTACAAACCCTGCCATTGCAGTACAGCTGCTTCTTTTTAGCTTTGAAGTCTAGCTCTTTGAAGATGCATTACTGAATATTTTCATCTATATGCCTTATTTTCCATGTAAAAATATCAGTTTTCAATTAAGGAAGGTTACTTTTTTAATGAATGGTTAGATTTTATATCTGAAGCTTTAAAACAAGAAAAAACACTAGTAGGGAGAGAGCTAGTGCATATCATGGGAAAAATTCCTAAACAGAAGGAGTTCTTGGAAATTGGTCTCCAAACCAATTTTTGCATGAAAGAGAGGTGCTGTGAAAAATAATAATCCTTATAAATTAAGCCTTTAGGTGTTGAAGAACAAATGAAGGCACATCTGGAAGCTGAAGGGACTTGTGATAAGGCTCAGTCCTTTCGCCTCCAGGTCACCACTTTGGAGTCGCTGTGGGTTAGAAGCAACTGAAAGTCATTACTCTCTGACAGCCATTTGGGGACCTCTGCGAAATGAGTTTGTGTTATCCTGTGAGCAGTGTTAGAGTGATGCAATGTCAAGTCATCTATCCTCCCTACAGGGAGTAATTGGTATTTTCCTCCATGACATCAAACAGAGAGACTGTAACTAAAATAGGCATAAAGCAAAATTATCATCCTAGAGACACCCTTCTCATTTCATGCAAAAATAAAGCTTTGAGCCATTCATGTTGACCTCCAGTGAGGCTTGTTTCTCCCCACTGACTGAAAGGTGCCATGGATGACCCAGTCAGATTTCTGCCTCTGAGATACATAATAAAAGGAGATCTGCATCTTAGCATGTGAATTTCTTGAGAGTTGACGAAGTGGAACCAATATTCAGGAGAAGCAAATAAAGACATAGGAGTCCTGGAAAAATATGCTTAGGGAGTTAAAGTGATAAGTCTGATTTATATAGGAAAAGAAGATTGAGTGTCAGGTTAGATACAGTCAATAAAAAGGTTAAAACATTAAAGAGCTTTTTAAATGCAATGGAGAAGGACATGATAAGAAGAAGTGGCTGGAAACTGAAGCCAGACAAATTTAAGTGCAGTCTCATAAACTATAACTCCCATAAAGCAGTGTGTCACCAAGGGAAAATGAAATTTAATGCTGAGCCTGACTCAAAACTGATCATTATTTGCAGATGACAGTAATACTACTAATTTCAACAAACATTTCAGCATTGGGATTGTCTGTGTGTTTTGGTCAGGCACAAAAGGGAGATCAAACAGCCAATGCATATTCTGAGCAACCACAGCCCAAACCAGGGCTTTGATTGCATAGTAATAGCTTCCTGGCTCCACCTGAGGAGTTGTGGCCAGTCTGAGACACCAACACAGGGCTGATACAAGGCCTACTGAAATACCTTCAGGAGTAGCAAGTAGAAGCTAGGAGGGATACACCAGTGAACTGATGAGGTTGCTAGATTACCAGGGGCATGTGGCTGAAGATAGTCCCAGCTGTCTCAACTCTTCTTACAATCAGTGGAGAGAAATAGGCTGTCCAAAAATAAGAGTCTAAAGTACCCCTGAAGAACTGTAACTTAAATACACCGATTTTTCTCTTTGCATCATGCAAAGAGAGCAGGGAAACTGGCTCAGATGTTGATATCTACACTGTAAGTATTTAATGCCAAGTGAGATCAATCCATCACTCAACATCTAAATGAAATGATCCACTATCGTAGCAATGCTTTCAGATATTTTCTTGGACAAATCACAAAATTTTCATTTTTCAGCCTGAATTCTGGATAACAACATAAAGATCCAAAGGCCAGAAATTCCATGTTTTCCTGTAGGCCAAACTAAACACATAAGCTAGAATATAAAAGGGATGTTATTCCAGAGCTGTCCATGAAAAAGAACACGCACCCAAAGAATGAGAAATGTCCATTTCTGTCTCAGAAACACCACAGACCAGCTTGTGATGTTTGAGGAACGTGTGGTCACTGACGTGCAAGCAGACTTCTTGCTGCACCCCACGAATCTCTTTGCTTGAATTTAGGTTTCTAGCACGTAGACAACAACCACATGCCAACAAACACATAGTCGTGCAACCTCTGAGCATCTGATTCCCAAAGTTGCTAAGCAATACAAAGTGAAGAAACTTAAGGAGGGGAACAAACCAACCCAAAGCAAGAGAAAGAGCAGAAGATCATTTGCTCTAGTACCCTCTGATGCTGTGTTGCTGCTGTAGCTAAGGCAGCCTTTAGCTTGGCCCCTCCAGCTGTAACAGGCGGCCATCCCCTTTCAATCACTGCACTTTCCACCACTCCTGCAGAAGACTAATTTCAAGGTCTAGGGCTGAATCATGAAATAAAGTGCAGAGAAGTGACAGTACAAACAAATGCCATGACCAGAGCCTTACTTGCTTTTACAGGAATGGGAAACAGATGCCAACCAGAGCATGGGTACCTTTGTCCTGGAGCACACCAGGTGCTGGGGAGAGCCTTGTACCACACCCTGCGAACACAAGAGTTAGCACCATCAGTGAACAGAGGCACGGAGAGGTCATGATTATTTTTGGAGACTTCACTGAATGGCCTTCTTTCCTGAGTCACTGAGAAAACATTGTTTGCTTGGAGGTGGTGTCTGCTGGGAAATGCACAGTACCTTTACAGGCGTGTCCTCAGTGTCCTCAGTGAGGCTTCAGCTGACACACACTGGAGCCACAGGCCAAGATGTGTCTGACGTCCACAAAGGGATGTGGGCTGGTGTCTGGACAGTGCCGTGGTCTCTCCTCTTGAAATGGCGTTGAGGATGCATTTGAGTACCAAACTCCGTGTCTGAGGTACGGGGAGGATGTGCTGTAGTCTCTGCCAGTACACTGCCTTCCAGAGCAGCAGGGCCAAGGGAGCCATGTGCAACCTGAACACGGTCAGCAGTTACAGGGCTTCAGCCCTTCGGTGTTGGCAGTCAGTGGTTAAAGAAGGATAATTAATTCTCCCTGCTGATAGATACCTGATGCATTCCAGCAAAATGTGGACTTGCTTTTTTTTTCTTGTGGGCGGTGTAAAATGGTAACAATTTAACAGGAAAAAGCCCATGAAGAGCCTAACCCAGCTGAATGAAATGGCAATTATTATACAGTCAGACAGCATGGAGCCGGCGCTTTTAATGCAATTAATTCTGCCATGGCTTAATAAATTTGTTATGCTGGCATAGTGAAGACTGGAGTTTAACAAGCATGGTGATGAGGGTTTTTGTGTTTAAACACACCAGCATTCAGATTGTTAAAGTGCAAGCTTGCCTACTCTGAGTTTCATGCATTGGTCAATGTTAGTGTGTCCAGTAAATAGTTATCCCTTTTGTTTTGGAGCTGGAAGTACCAAGGCAGGGATGCACAGTGGCAGTTCAGAGACCCAAGGAGTAGTTTGTGTTTCCCAGCCTTGTGCTGGATATGAGGGCATGGCTTTTCCTTCAGACACAGAAAGGTATTGTCTTCAGTCAGGACTTGGCTGGACCCTCCTTTGGAGAATGGCCACTGCAATTGACGGAGAATGTAGAGCACCTGGTGGGTCTTCAGGAAGGAGCAGCAAGAACGTTCCATGGTCTAGCAGGGAAGCTTTGTGGTGTACTCAGGAAACATCAGTCCAGAGACAGACTGCTTCTGGGCTGAGATAAATATATGAAACAAGGTAAAATGCCTGCAGAAAGGAAGGGAATCAGCTGTTCTTGTGCCTGAAAAAGGGGTCAAAGATGGTGGAGTCAGTCTACAGCAACAGGGTTTCAGTGAGGCTGAGAACTTTCTGGACATACCAATAACGAAGCTCTGAGCTGAACGCCCAAAGGAAGCTGTGCAGCCTTCACACCACTGTCTTTTCTAAAGACAGACTGGAGATGCACCTGTCAGGTGCCTCAATACTTGTGGTCCTTCCTTGGGGTGAGGGATCTGGGCCGTGATCTCTTGCATTTCCTTTCAGGCCAGTTTTCTGTGATGCTATTATCCCATGGGAATATGTCACGGAAAGTCTTCTGTCTCGATAAGGGTCAGGCAGTGCTGTGGTGCTGGGGTGCTGCATGGAGCTGCTCCTTATGATCCTAAAGCACAACAAATGGGGAAAAAGCTTTGTTTAAGTGACTGAGCTGAAAGGGGTTATTGATTTGCACAGACAAGCAAGTTGCACAGGAGTCATGCATTTCCCCAAGGCTCAAAGCCTTTGCAGAATACAGCCACTGAAAGACCATACATCGTGTGGCTTGCTGACCCATCTCTATAAAGACTTGCTCCCCAGAAAGCCGGTGCAATCTTGTCAGTCTCAAACATAACCAAGCAGTCACTAGCAAATGTGATTTTGCTCAGCAAACCTTGATCCATGATGTCTGCAATAGTTTGGAACATTAAAAACAAATGCATCATCTGCCAAATGGCTTTTCTTATATGAATGCCATGGAAATGTACGCTCTTTATTGGGATCCTGCATTTCATTTGCCATCTCTGGAATGATAGATCCTTCCTAGGTAATTGGAAAAGAGCATGCCAAGAGTTATCTCATTCTAAACACATTAGGAGCTGAGATAAATCCCAGTCAAGCCGAGCTCATCGCAGATGAAACACTGCAGAAACAATGCACAGTTTTCTGGCCACAGAGAAGCAGTGGAGCTGACTTTTCTATTCAAACATGCATCAGGATATACGTGCACAGAAAACTAGAGTCCCTCCTGGCAGTCCCTTTCCGGTCACTGAGCATTCCCAGTGTGGCAGTGTGTGCTGCGATGGGCAGAAATCGCACCTGCAGAAAGGCTGAAGCCCAAAGCAGACCCAGGAGAGGCTGTTCCTCAAGGAAGGGTGCAGACCTGGGTGCGTGGTGGGAGAGAAGGGGGTTGGGTTGCACTCCCTTGTGCAGACCTCAGCGCAGCCTGGACTTTGTGGGGGGAGCTGCTCTCTTGGCTCATTTGCTTCAGCATCTCCCTGTGTTTTGGGGCTATTGAGAACACCAGCCAGACACGTTTGGAGTGTGTGTGTATTTTGTCAGGAGAGCTTTCCTAATGTCTTAGTTTGGGATTAACTGACTCCCCAGAGCAAGCATGAGCAGGATTTACGTGCACGTCTTTCAGGGACAGGTCTATGGCTTTGGGAGCATTCATGCGGCTGAAAAAGAGAGGATATAGCAGAACCCTGAACTCTCAAAATCACCATTCCTGTGGGTGAGGGGAAGTGTGGTCCCCAGTGGTATTATTAGTAAGTCAACAAATAATTCTGGCTCCAAATCCTAGGGCTGTGTTTTGGTGTCTTCATCTGAGTTAAATGTTGTGGCCTTACCTGCACAGTCACGCTCATCAGAAGGGGTAGATCCAAGAAATCGTGTATCCTATGCAGTCAGCTGGGAGAGACGAACCCGTGGGTGCCAGACCAGCTTCATTCAAGCACCAAGGGGATTGTAGGTCTCAGATCACATCATGCTGCAGCCACAAGGGGTGGGCTTCTTTCCTCCTAAGTCTTGATGCCTGCTCTGTCTGAACCAGGAACCCTAAACTCCCTCTGGAACTTACACAGAAAAAGACATTTCCAAGATTTTGTTCCTTTTCAAGTAGAAGCGTGAGTGGGACCCATTCCCATGTAAGAGCCCTGCAGCTGACCCCTAAAACAGAACAGCTCCGTAATGCCCTTCTGTATTCTATTGAATGAAGACATTATTGTTTTTTTTTTAATTAAAAAAGAAAATGATGTTTTAGTAGGTTTTTTTTAAGGAAATATTAAAAGAAGTGAAGAGGAAAACTGAAAAATACCAGACTCATAGTCCTCCTGCAAATATATCAGTAATTAGGCTTTTATAATAGGAGCAAATCTTTCTTCTTTTTCTTTCTTTTTTCCCAGATGACTCTGCTTGCACTCACGGAATCACAGAATCACAGGGGCTGAAAGGGACCTCAAGGGATCATCGAGTGCAACCCCTCTGCTACAGCAGGTACCCTACAATAGGTCGCACAGGTAGAGATCCAGCCAGGTCTTGAATATCTCTAAGAAGGAGACTCCACAGCCTCTCTGGGCAGCCTGTTCCAGTGCTCCATCATCCTTGCCAGCCTGTCAGTTCCACATTCTGCAGCGATGGTGATGGGAGGTGATACCCGTGGGGCTGTGTATGTGCATGAAAATTAGACTCCTGTGTAAATGCCCCTGCAGACTGGAATCCCAACTGAAGAGTGAATTCATTACTTTGTTTTTCCAAAGTAGGGGGTCTTTATGACAACTCTTCATCCTATCAGCCTCAGAGGACATCACTGTCTGAGACGACAAGCAAGCCATATTCCAGATGTCCAAAGTATTCGACAGAGGATGTTTATTAATGACCTGAGGACTAAAGATAAACAGGCTGTGCAAAAATATCCACAGCAATACAATGGTGAGGTTGACCTTTGCATTCCAGAGGTGTGGGTAGCCCTCTGATAGGATTCTCTCTGAGGAATACGAATCTGCTGCAGAAGTGTCTTCTCTCACTGTATGCTACACGATCAATAATAATGAGAGAAAATTCCATCCTCATCTCTCATGTCCAAAGGCGCAACCAATCTATCTTCATTTAACAAATGCTGCCACAAGGACAAAGGGAGGTGTTACCTTTTGGACACCCATCATTTATGCATCCATCACAATATTTCTGCTGTAGTGACGTCCATGTGAATGTGGTAACCACAGTAAAAGAACTATTCCGTTTCCTTAGCTTCAGTGCTGATATATGAGTGTACAGAACTTCATGGACCTTGATCTCAGCTGAGACCTTCTCTAAGAATTAATTATTACTGCACAAGCCAGGAATCATTATCCTGTAAGGATATATCAAAACATCTATCTTGCACATCCACAAGAAGCTTCTGTGGCTTGCTCCTGGGTTCTGACAGTATAGGGTTAACATGACCTTCATTTTCCAGACATGCTGAACCCAACATCCAAACATCCAACAGTTTTAAATAGAGGAAAAAAAAAAGGTAAAAATAAACTGATGGAAATGCTTGGCAAACAGAAAAGTACAATGGAATGACCCTCTTGGGAAAACTGCATATTTGACCTCTTCAAAATCCTAAGAAACATACTTCCCTGACTCATCAACCCTTTGTATTGTTCACCTGCTGTCTGCAGCCTTCCCCGGGCTAACGGGAGGCAGCTGGAATTCAGCAGCATTTGCATGTATTCCTAAGCACTAACCCAATAGCTCCTCATATTCTTCTGTTGTCTTTAACTCATCTAGAATCAGCAGTTTCACATTCAGCTCGAGCAAAGGCCTGTCGTTTCAGAGACCAGTTTCTCCAGACTGCTTGCGCATCACCAGTTTAGGGGCCCCTCAGCAAACATGCCATTTTGTCTGCAGTCTGTAGGGTGTTTACCCAACCCATTTCTTGGGCTCTCCCAGGAGGAAGTGCTGAGCATTATCATCAGTTGACACAGGTTAACTGTGCTTAATGCATCCCCAAAAGAGATATTGCGAACACACACATATCAGCTGGCATTAAGCAGGAAAACAACTCAGACCCCCATTGCAAGCCTTGCCCAGCTGTATTCATGCTTTACTACAACTGTTACCTCGAGGTCAAAAGTTGAAGAAAAAAGTTCTTAGTGTTGTATTTATGATGTTCTTATTGGCAATGAGCTGAGCTGTCTGGATCACTGAAGTAATCCCTGAATTCACGGAGTGGAAACTCCAAAATGTTGACAAAGTTCTTCTATTTAATCTCAAGGAATGCTTTTTGTTCTGAAACAGAGGTGGCTAAGGCATTACAAATGATACCAAGAGGCTTCCAGTTCTAATACAGCAGACTGACAGCTGGAAGAGAGATGATCCAAAATGGAGCTGTTCAGAATTTTTCAGCTATTTTTTTAAACTATTACAAATCAGCCTTTCAAAATGGAAGGCTTTAATGGAAATACATCAGTCTGGGCCAAATAAAGATTTGCAGCTCTGCAGTAGGCTTGGTAGTCAGTCAGTCCTGTTCAAATGAAAGAATGGCTTCAGGTCTCTGTTTTCCTTCATTCAGAGCAAAGATTGCTCTGGAAATCATTGAATCATAGAATCATGGAATGGTTTGGGTTGGAAGGCACCTTTAAGATCATCAGTTCCAACCTCCTGCTATAGGCAGGGACATCTCCCTCTAGACCAGGTTGCTCACAGCCCCATCCAGCCTGGCCTTGAATGCTTCCAGAAATGCCCTATTTCAGGCAATGGTTTGAGATTTCTTTTTGAAATCTTGAAAATATCACTACACCAGAAACGTGGTGGCAAACGGTGTCCATATTTTGAGGGATCTTGAACAAGAGCTGAGGTGTCAGGAGGGAGCAGCTCTTGGACAAATGTCCCTGTGCCATTATCCAGGACAACATTCCAGTATATAGCCAGAGCCCACAGGTTTGGGTAAAGGAAACTCCAGGTATACATCTACCCAGTCCCTGGCTTGTCTGAAACCAAGCATAGCAATTCAAGTTTGGGGATTTTAGGTTCCTTGTGGAATTCTGTTTCTTTTCTCATGCTCAATGTTGTGTGACATTGAACATTGCTGTTCAGAGGAGCCTGTAAAGCTGCCACTGGGGACCTGGTTGTCCTTGGAAACAAGCTGTAATCTCAACGTATTTCCAAATGAACAAGAAATATTTGGAGATGGAACCGAAGAATCTGTGTGACAGAAAGCACAACCACTAACTTTGTGCTTTAAGGCTGTTGAGGGATGCTCAGTTTCGTGAGGAGGTGAGGAAAATCTTTTTCTGATGAAACAAAAAATACCAGCCAAGAACATCTGCAACATCCCCAATAGAATATGAGCCACTCTGTAATTAAGTCTTTTCTGGATGCTTAAAGATGTGCAAAGTGAGAGGGTCCCTGGCATGGCAGTAGCGATGAATTTTGTTTGGCAAAATGCCTCTTGAAGTGGATTTTAGCCCATAAGTGATTATTTTCCCTGCAGGCAGCTTTGAGCCTTGGTAGAGCAACCTCAACAGGAAAAAGGGCACCTTTCCTTGGAACAGATTAGCAACGGTAAGTTAGGTCAGAATGACACAATGAATTGGTTAAACAAATCTTTCACCTGTGGCTGGGTTCCAAAACCCAAACAGTGCTTTAAAAGGGAAGCACAACCTTGCTGTCTGTGTTTGCACGCCAGATTTAAATACAGCAGCATTCAGCCAGGCTGGTAGCTATGCAGCAGGTGAAAGTCAGACAAAGCTCAAATGTTGTGCTTGAATAAATGCAGGTACATTTTGTAATGAGCTTATCTCTGGCTTTCCAAAGTCTGACACGCACCACAGCAAAGCTGCAGGCCCCTGGTATAAAGCACACAGGCCAGGACGCAGCTTCAGAGCAAGAGCATTGGAAATCTCTTTCCCAAAGACAGAAAGACATTAAGGAAGAATGCTGGAATACTGATGGTATTATTTGGCACTTGTAACATTAGGGTCCTGTGTCTTCAGTGATGCTGCATTATTACACAGGATTTGTCACAGTGGAAGGCAGTGAGTTGTGACAGTATTGTTCAACTTGTTCATTTTTAATTTCTCCTCATCTGTTTATCAGAATTAGTTTATACTGCCGCTAATCAGGAATGAGCTGTTGCTCCACAGTAACGTGGCAGGATGACTGTTCCTTATAGGAACCATGCTCTGCCTCTGCCTGCACTGCAGACGAGGCCTTGGCAGAAATACCTGGGAAACTGAACTGGAAGAGAAAGTATAATGCCCAGGGCACTGAGTCCAAGCTTCTCTTGGGACTCAAAACTCTGAGCGGGAGATCTGAGGGCAACAAATCAGCCTGCACCCTCCTGGGCACTGCCTCACTTTGGGCATCTGTCCTGTTGGACCCAGATCCCAACACTGGCAATGCAACCATGTGGCTCCTCAAACTCTCCTTCTTTTCCAGGTTGCAAGGAAGGCTGACTCTCTTTCTGACTCTTTTCTTGCTTTGATTTGGGTGGTTTTAGCAGGAGTGAGTGGGAGCTCCATTGTTTAGTGGGAGCTCCATTGCTGGGAGCTCCCACTGGGCTAAGCAGTGCAAAAACTGGGCTCCATGTGTCCTAACTCTTGCAGAGGGGAAAACAGCTGTCTGTTACAACACTCGACTTAGGCACTTTAATTTGATGTCTTGGTTTCAGCTGGGACAAATCGCCTCAGAACGGTTCTAGCAATTGGATCTGTTTTCAAATACTGACATTTCAAAAGAGTGTGTAGGCATAAACCAAGAAGGGAACACCATTCTGGAGGTGAAACGTAAGAGTGGCTAACCCAAAAACCCTATCATGAAGGTCTTGCTGTTTTTTTAATGACATAGCACTGTCCCTTTAAGTCAAACACATTTTGGTTCATAGCACTATTAGCAAATGGCTTTTATGTTTAAAAATGCAACACTGCATGTAATTACTCCATCATGCCTTACAGCTGACTCCTCGTCCCACCTTTTTATGAGCCATCCATAGATACAAAATGATTTATCCAAGAACCACCACGTTATAAACTTGGTCATGTGGAACTGTTGATGAGGGATATCCATAAAGTTTAATTACAGCATTGATTCTGCTAAAATATTAACTTGACGCTGGCTATAGAGTACTCCACTCACTTCAGATCAAATGAAAGTATAAAATGTCCTGTACTTTAAAGATGTGCAGCATGTACTTTTCAAGTGGTAATCTACAGGGAAAATCTTTCAGTGCCTGCTATAAAGATAACCTCTCGTATTAGGATTCAATGTGAAGAGTTATAAAAGTCAGAGACAGAAAGGAACTATTAATTCACCTCTTGTTTCTCTGCCAATCTGAGTTTCTTCCAGAAAATGTATTATTGAACGTTATTGGTACAGGTAAGCTAATGGGGATTCCATAACTCTCTTTGGAGGATGTCATCCAAGCTAATAGACCTTGGCTTTGGAAAAAGCAGTTCTGACATTTAATCTGCAGCTTCTTTTTTTCTGTTTCACCTCATTGCTTCCAGCTATACCTGCTTGAATCAGCTTGCATGTTGGCTCCCCAGCCCTGGTGTTACACAATTTCCAACAGAGAGCCTTTCTGTCATTGTCTGACCAGCCCAGACACTTGGATCAGTTCTTCAAAGCAGGCTCCGGGATTCAGCCACAGCTGTCACGGAGGAAAGCAGTAATGGACCACAAGATTCAGCCATATAACTCTCATTTATTTTTGTGGGTGTCACATACCTACCACTCCAAATTGGCTTCGAAAATCTCAGCTTTGGTTCTTGCTGTCATTCCACAGAGGACACATCCCTTCCAGTCTCCAATGTGATTTTCTTGATTTTTCTGAATCCCCTCCAAAGTTTAAATATTTGCCTAACCTCACTGTCAAGCCAATGACTAGGCCAGCTTCGCTTAAGGTGACCCTTAATGAGTTGTGTTTTGTGAATGGGTACTTGTACGCACAGACACATCAGTGTACCTGCACAAATCTATATGTGTACCAGCACGAGTGCTTAGAGTTTGTCTAATTTGGCTCTATAACCATGTTAAATTTCTTTGGACAGACATTGGTGAGAAGGATCTCTTCAATTAAAAAAACATCTGTTTTTTCCTTCTGCAGAGAATAGCAGACATTGGACAATCTAGGATGAAACCCCAGGATGTTTAAGCCAACAACACCAGAACTGTGATGACCTTTCTGCCTGTTTTGCTTATGACACATTCCCACAGTTCCAGGCTAGCTATTGCTCCTGAGACCAGATCAGTTTTGCTTCTTGTGTCATTAGTCTCCTTTAATGCTTGTCTCCAAAGCTTCCAAAGACTCATCTGTCGACTGGTTTTGTAAAGCTGTGGCTATCCTAATATTGAAAGAAGCAGGTTGGTTGGAGGAATGCACAGAGACAATGAACAACATCCAGCTGTTGACTTGGGTTTCAGCTGGTCCAGATAGATGAGCTTTGTCTTTCAGTTCAGATGATCCAGTTATTTTGGAAGGCAGCAGAACAGTCACAGAGTGCTAATAAATCTCTAACAAATAGATTTTAGTGTTCTTGAGTTCACCTCCCTGCAGAAAACTGGTAACGCTCTCAGTTGGAGACCAGCACTCCTCTACCAGCTAAGACAGGAGTTACTAGCTTCAAGGCAGTGAATCAGCTGGAGTGAATTAACCTCCAGAGATGGTTCAAACAGCCTGTCCTCAGAATTGAACTTGCTCATGTGAATACAGAATTAATCCTTCAGGTAGTCATATGCAAGATTATAAGCTGTCACTTCTGATTCCTCCTTCATAGCACCTTCCAAATTTGGTAACATCTGTTCACAGAGGAACTTACTGTGTCACATGCAGATGGATAGCCAACCAGCTGTGCCTTTGAGATGATAAACACCTCTTGTCTCTCATGCAACCAACAGAGGGAAACACCACTGCAAGCAGCAAGACAAAATAGGAACTGGGTGCTCCTGATGATGCATCAAGTGTGACATGTATGCGAAATCCAGGTATATTAATCTTGCAGTAGACTGCAGAAGCATGTCCCTGCTGCTGGCAGATTTCAATAACAGTACAACGACACAGACATAATTCAGAGGTACTTAGACTCATTTTCTTGAGTTTTACCCAATGGCCTCAACATTGGATCTGAAATGATTTCTAGCAGCCAGAGATGATGCGCTGCAAACATAAGATGTTTGAGCAAGTCCACAGCAGTCCCTGCTGTAATGACATACTCATGAAAATAAACTGGCAGATGACAGGCTCCCACCTCTGGAACAGAAAGGTTGCTGCTTTAATTAAACTTTTTAATTGTCATGGCCATCTCCCCTCACCCAAAGCAGGCACTGAATAAACATAGGATGTCATCTCATCCTTCCTACAGACAGACATGGAGCCATTTCGGAAAATCAATGGCAATAATTAAGAGAGCTCTCATTCCTTGCTCTTACCTGCATTCTCCTTTCCACACCGAGTGTATTGACTAAATGTCTCTTCCCAGAAGGTTATGCCTACAGGCTTTCTGCAGACTGTGCCAGCAACGTTTCTTGTTAGAGGCAGGTACTGCTGCTCACATTCCTACCAAACATTTTCCTTCACTGTTTGCAGTACAAGCCCCGTGGGGTCCAAGCACTGGAAGAGGCTGTCAAGAGATATTCTGTCCTCAGAGGTCTTCTGGTCTCTGAGACAGATAAAACGTGGCCAAGGAAGAAGAGGTGATATCAGTTTTTCCAGTCACGGACACGAATGGCAAACACAGGTCTTCTCTGCTAGGTTGCCTGTCTCCAGACTTACCCATGGAAAGCCCATAGTAGCGTCCCCCTTCACTGTCCTGGTAGCAGAAACCTTCATCCTCTGAGGGGTCAGGTAGAACATTCTATCAAAATAAACAAACAAAACCCCTCATGAATGCATACATCTCTGGAGAACTGATGAAGGCTTGTTGGCCCAGCTGTCCCCATCTATTCCAGCTGCTCTGCATGGTCCCAGTGATGCTCACATTACGTCACAACATGTTACAAAGCAGATGGGGCTCGACGGTGACTCTGGCTCCCAGTGCTCAACTGCTGAAGAGTAATCTTCCTGAAGAGCTTATTTTTTCCTTTTAATCACGACTTGACCCAAATTAGGAGCTTTTACTGTCAGCAATACTTCTTTGTGCATTACTGTATTATTCCGCAAAGTTTTTTTCTTTGTGTCTTTAAAAAGTTTTATTTATTTGTCCATTTTCCCACAAAGGCCTAGGGAGGTGTTACAGGAATGACCAGTGACATATGCTCCAGTAAGTGGCAGAACGTGCCTAAGTCCTGTTTCCTTAAATTGATTTGATTCTCTATCAGGTGTAGATAACCACACCTTCCCCACCTCTCCTCATTGCTCTGGTGAACACAGATCGCTGAAACTCCTTATCTGCAAGGCTCACTGCTAAAGAAATGTACCCAACATATACATGCAAACTCTCACAAACAGAGCTACCTTTAGGAGTCTGCGTACTTTGGAAATCAATCATACTTAAGAGGTCGTTGTAGATGTGGAACTCAGGCTCCCATCACTGTAGCCTGAACCTTCCACAATCTGAAGCACATTTTTCTGCGTGGCAGCCTGGGATGCAGGAAAAAAAGAATTTAAATGATTCGTCCCTGCCCAAGACACAGTCTTCTTCAGCTGAGCGCCAGGCCTGTAATATCAGTTCATTTTCTCTCTTTCCTGGTATCACGTATAACTAATTGACAGCTTTAAAGAGGGAGAAATTGGCACATGCATCCAACTTCAACTTGCAAACATTAGGAACAGATCCAAGCTGTTCAACACAAATAACCGTGGATCTGTAGGCAAACTTTGCAGATGATGCCGAAAAAGCAAGAGCGATTTGTGAATTGGGTCTCAGGACATACCTCAGAGCAACTGACATCTCTGCTGGAGGATTTGAACAGTGCTGCTGGTTTTGCCCTTTGGGTCATTAGGCCATGACTAAGTGACAGATAAAAACTAAACTATGCAATGTTATGGCTATTGCATATGGGGGCTGAGTGACTCGGATGAAAGGCAAATGTCAAAAGAAGCACTGAGACAGAGCAGCTGCTTTGCTGCATCATTCCTCCTCTCGAGCAAGAGCCAGGGCTCCTCAGCTCCTCAAGCAGGCCTCAGCCCTGCTCCGTGCTCCTCCTGGGAGGCTGCAGCTGAAGCCCTCTCCCCTAGCGAATAGAAAACTCCTTTTAATTTCCTGCCTACAGCTATTTGGGGCCACTTGATGCACATTTGTTCTGGTGCCAATGCTTGCCTTTAGCTTACATAAGTTTTCTCTTCGGTGTTTATCTATCTCCTTGATGCATTAACAGCGTGAGTGAATTGCCTCTCATTCACTGCTTTACCAGACTAAAATGGCCAGATTCATTCAATTCCCTCTTGTGGCACATGTTTGCTGCTCCCTCCAACATCTCATGTTCCATAAGGAAATGAACAAAACTGGCTCTGAGGAATTTCATCAGGTATATCCCCCACCCCCTATCGTTTTGCTTCCAGAAGAACCTGCTGTGTTTGCTCATGGCTATTTCCCAAAGGACCTTCCATTCGAATACCACTCTCTGCTTCTTCCCAACACAAACAGTAATTTCCCATGTGGCTCTTCTATCAAAAGTGTTGCTGAAGCCCAGACAGATTAGATCTAAAGCATTTCCTATGTCTAAAAAAGCCCATGGAGTATTTTGCTTGCTCTTTTATTTTTTTCTTATCGCCAAAAGCTACCAAGCTAGTCTGACCCAAGTGACCTTGGTAAAGCCCTGTTACATTTTTACTGCATTTTTTCATTTACTTCTATGTCTTCAGACCTTTCTGAATTCCCATGAATTCAGTCCCTAGACAGTCTCTGTTATCGTACAGCCCAGCTTCAGGAGGTCTGACATTCTCCCTGTTTCTTGAGCACCCTCAAGAAATAGGGTGGCTTTAGGGTGTCTATGGAAGGCAGAAGCAAAACCAGAGCTGGAACTAGATCATAGAATCATTAAGGTCGGAAAGACCACTAAGGTCATCTAGTCCAACCATCAACCCATGCCTGTGACCACTCTAGACCATGTCACTCAGTGCCACATCTACCAGGTGTGTTGAACCCAGGGCTCATTACCCGTCTGGAAACCCCCACATTTAATGAGAGCAGCTCTCTGTATAATATCCCCTTTGCTCAGTGCACTCATGAAGAAAATGACGCCTGAACATGGCATTAAAGTACACATGTACAGACATCAAGGACTCATCACTCACATGCTTTTACCTTACCTGCGTCAATTCAGTGTGCTCCTGTGCACTCAGCATTCCTTCCATTGAGCTAAAGGTCTGGTTGAGGCAGAACCAAAACAAAACAGTTGTGGGATAATCTACTTCATATTTTGCATTTAGGTAAATATCTCCTTGCTTATCCATGGGGGTTCTGGGGACTCTAGGGCCATGCCAAGGGCTGGAGTGGCTCCTGTGTTATTTACTTCAAGTCCTCTGTACTTCAGGTTTTACTCCCTTTGCAGTGCCTCAATCATCACCATTCCACATCTATCTTTGTATATATATGCAGAGTACGTACATAGGTGTACGTACATAGATGTATGTACAGATATATTTCTATACAACTCATTTCTTTCAAGCAGTCCCCTGCCTCCAAGTGCATCACAGAACAGCTTGGTCCTCACTGTCTGGTCCAGGCTGGGCTCCAAATTCTGCTGGCTTCCCTCTGGGACAAAGGACCCTTTCCCCATTTAGCTGGAGGGTAGCTATGGCAACATCACACAAAGACATCTCAATGCCAGGCCAGCCCCTGTCTGCAGACAGACACTGCACGTTGGTGCTCAGACTGCGCTCCATTTGGATAAAGAGCTGGTTATGACTTAGGATGGGACCCTGGCTGGAAGCGCCTGGTAGCTGGAAGCAAAGCGATTTTGCCGCCCCGACCAATGGGGCGTTCTGGGGAATGTTCATGAACATGTCTTGTAATGGGTAGTAAAGAGGCAGCAGAGAGGGAGGGAAAGAAATGAATGAGGGGAGGCTGCAGCAGCTGTAGGGTATCTCACTGGGGAGTGTTGGGCTCTCTGAGTTATGTCTCGTCTGTCTGGGAAAGCTGTGCTGATCCAGCTTTCTTTTTGTCTCAGCAAACTGACTGGTGGCCACACACAGATCATCTTGCTTCTCAGTGGAAATGCTGCCATTTTTTCCATGCAGGAGCTGGGCTTCCCTGCACTGCACCATAAAAACAAATGTTCAGCCACCTTAAAGCTCAGCCAGGAAGCCATCAGCCTGCACATGTGCCATGCTGCCCACGGAGCTCATTCAGGGCATGTTTGGAAAGCTGACAGGAGAAATCATGTTGCCCAATGAAGCTGTGGGTGTCCCATCCCTGGAGGCATTCAGGGCCAGGCTGGATGGTGGCCAGGGCAGCCTAAGCTGGTGGGGGCAACCAGCCCATGGCAGGGGGGTTGGAACAGGATGAGCTTTAGTATCTCTTCCAATTCAAACCATTCTATGATTCTATGATGATTCTATGAAATCTGAAAGCTGATAGCACCCCAAGGGCTGTGCCCATGGCCCTGTGCTGGGGAGGTGGGCTGGGGACCACCAGCACTGCTGCCAAGGTGCTGTATGTTTTCATCTAGACCACAACAATCTGCTCCTGTGTTCATCCCTAGTGACATTACTCTCTTCTCCTTTTTTGAACTTCTGACACCATTCTGGGGGATGATTCTAACATGGTCTTCTGGGCACAGAGCTTGTTGTAGCTCTCTCAGCTCTTCCATAGCCCTGGCTGGAGCAATCCCCAAACACACCAGTTGAGAAGACCAAAAGCAGAGGGTGGTGGAGATGTCTGCCTTTCTGGCTGACTGGTGATGGATTTGAGGTCTAGTCCAGCAAGCATAGCAAGCATCCCCTTCTTCCTCCTCCAGGCCATTGCCACTTTTCCTCCCGGCAAAACACTGCTTCACCCTGAGCTATGAAGAATGGCACAGCATCCCTAAGCCACACGGAGGCTGCAGAGCCAGCAGCCCGGTGCAGGGCCATCTGTCTGGAGTGATCAGCCCCATCACCTCCTGAGGACAGGCACCCCAGAGGACCTGCCAGCTGGCAGATGGCCTCGCTGCCTCCACCTGCCTTCCCTGCTCACACAGGCTGCGTGTTTAACTCAGCCTTGCGTGACGGTGATGTGCGGTTTTGTCCAGGGGACCACGCATGAATGCAAGGAACTCGAAAAAAAGCCTGAATAGGGTGCGAGCAAATAGCTTGTGTTATCTATTTGCTGCTGCAGAAGGCAGATGTAGCGGCAACAAGCAATGGCTGTAATAAATGCTGAGGTTCTTACGGCCTTTTCCTGCCCTGGTTAGATGAAAGGGGGGGAAAGGAGGTCTGGAACTTGTAGACCTGGATAACTTAATGGTCATGATCTGTACTTTGAAGCGAGATAATAAAAGACATCTTTTAATGCTATTCATTTCAGAAGCCTTTGCTCTTCAGCCAGGATTTTTCTGCCTGCTGGGAACAGCCCGATGGAAAAAGTTTTAAAGCTATCAGAAATCCTGTCTGAGATTTTTACTTTGTTCTTTACCTCTGAGGTTTATGTAGCATTGGTGCAGCCTGATCCATCCAACAGAATAATAAATATCCAGAACCTTCAGGTCACACAGGGACCAAGTTGCCAACCCAGAGCTCAGCTGATTTCTCATAAACCCTGTATGCTGCACCAGAACAGTCTGAGCAACAGCGAGTTTTAGGAAGTCGGTGAGAACTTCTCTTTCAGGATCTTCCCATCTCCTGAAGGTGCCAGTAGTCAGTAGAAATGTCCAGGGGCGATCATCCAATGGCACATCTTGGTGATGGACTTCTCATCACTTCTGCGTGCTGCAACATCTGACTTTGGATTCTGGGGATATCTAGGGACTCCGTATGTAGGTAGGAGAGCTGAGTGCTTACAGAGGGCTTTAAAGTAGCCTGAGCACCCAAGAAATGCCAAAATGGGGCAGGAATTATCTTTTAGGTATCAAAGAAGTGCAGCACAACCTGGGAGATAAATGCCTGCTACAACAGAGGGAGGGCAGGGGCACATCTGCCATCCCAGACCAGGCAGGTTTAGGTGTGTGGTGAACCTGGCTAAGTTCATGTACATAGACACTCAGTGGAGGAGTTCTGACTCTTCAGAAAATCAGAGGTAAAATCCTGAGTGGCCTATGCACTTCAGGTACCTCCAGAGAGAGGCAGCAGCTGCAGGTATTTTCAGGCCTGCGGATCTAAACTTGAGCAAGAATGAAACCCCAAGCCCCACTTGGATTCTTGCACCTTTTGCTGGGGTTTTGCCTTGATTCTTTTCTCTGTTGGAGGCTAAATGCAGGCCATCTCATCTCCCTTCCAGATGTATTGCTGTACTACGTCTTCAATTTTTAATGAAGCCAAGATGCAGCTTTTCCAAAGAGCTTCTGAAAATCAATAGCACTCTTTTACAATGATATATTTTTACAGCGGTAGGTCAATAAGGAAGAAAAACCCAAAGCCTCCAGGGACAAAGCTGCCTTCTTACCTGAAGCACTGAATTTTATATGACAAAGTTCAGGAAGATAAGTGAACCTGTGAATAATTTGGAGGATGTATCACCGCCACATCACCCATTTCAAAGAGCTCTGATATATGTTCTTCAGGGTTATTAACTTGATTCTCTGCAACAATGATTTATTCGGAGGTCTGAGGCATTTTAATAATTTTAGTGCAAGAGAATTATTGCCCCGAAATTCTTATAGCAGTTCTTACGCTGTTATTTTTTGTTATTCTGTTTGAAAGCCAAAGCCAACCAGTGAATAGGAACAGCATGGCATCTTTTAGGTAGCCTGTTATTAAACCCAAACATTAATATGCAGACTTGTCATGTGAGACTAAGTAATCATTTCAAAAAAGATGTGAAACTCTCCTGTAAATTTTTATTAGTAATAAATCATGTTTTTTCATTAGTTCGGGAATGCTTTGTTAGATTAAAAAGTCAGCAGCTAAATTAATCTGATTGCAGTTTGGGAATGCATGTACAACTCTTACAACACGTGTCTACCTCCATTAATTTCAAAGACATGCCTGGGTTTTTCCTAAATTTGATACTTTCCTGAGATGGAATGTGTGTTTGTGAGCCATCACTCACTCTGGCTCTCTTCTGCTAGGTGCAGGAAGGAAAAGCAAAGAGGAAAATCGTATCCATTTAGCTATCAACTTTAGGCACCTCCACTGAATGGTGGAGCATCTCCTGATGCTCCCCATGTGGAGAAGGGAGAACCGCACCATTAACTGAGGTGAGGGGCTGATGAAGAGTGATTCAGAACAGCTAGACTGGCCTTCTTGTGCTGAACAACCTCTCTCCTCCTGCCCTTCCCAGTGGATTCCTGTAAGCCCCGAGATTTCCTCTGTGGCTGCCGCTGTGGAGCAGCCTTGGCAGCTGTTGACTTGGACTGTATTCACCCGTCCACTCAAGGGAGTCTCCGAGGATGTGTGACCTTGGAGAAAGCCCTGCCAGACCTCTCTCATCCCACCCCCACTTCCCTCTGCCCACTCAGGCAGATGTTGTCTGCTCTGAGCGCCTTGTCGATACCGAGAGGCTCGGAGCCTTCACGAGCTATTTTGGGATTTATCTGACAGGCTTCCTCATTTTCCTGTTTCTCTCTAAGAGTTTTATCGCCAGTTTAGGTAAAAGCCTGTCCTTCTCTGCTTTAAAGCCAGATAAACAATGGTCTAATAACTCTGCTATTCCATTATTTTTAGTTTATACTTCTCCCCATATCGTTCCTGCAAGTAAAAATCACTGCCCTGTTAATGACATCTATTGTAAGCCTTCAGATCTTATTTATTAATCCTGCTGTCCTGGGACAATTGGTCTTGTTTTTGTCATTTTTATCTTTCCATATTTTGCAACTTTTATTGTCCTTTTTTATTCTCCTTTCACTTTTCTCCCAAGCTTTCAGGCAAAAATAGGTCTTGCACACTCATGAATCACCCCAGAAACTGAAAAGAAATGGCATTAGAGGCTGAACTGAAGGATAACGCTGGACTTCAGTGCTTTGTTTTCTGCTTCTGGCATAGGAGTCTCAATAGGCAGGAACAAATTACACAACAAATCCATCTTGTTTTAGCTGTCTTTGAAATGGGGAGAATGTTTGCCAGTCTGTTACTGCTGCTCATTTCATACATAACACCTTGAACAGCCTTAGGCGAAGGGCACTGGATAAGAATATAGCCGGGCCTAGAAAAAACATTGTGCAGAAAATAGATGGTGAGCTGGTGATGGGAAGGATAATGGGATGTCTCAGGAGAAGGCCCAGGTAAAAAGCCCATTAACACAGCTCACAGGCTCAGATACACCACACGGCTTCACAGGAGCTTGAGTGAGAAGAGCAAATGGTAAAATGGAACTTCTGGAGGGGCTTGTAGTTCCCTAAAATAATCAGGCCCTTACACAAAAAACTTATTATATTAAAATTGTTTACCATTCAACAAGTGTCTAGAACCACTTCTAGCTTTATAAAAGCAATGTTTTCTTTTCAAAGAGTCTAGTTTGTTATTTTCTTCACTGAGCTTGGGACCAGGTTCCAAGAGATAAAATGTTCACGGTGGATGTGAAGCCACATGTGAGACAGGGAGTAAGTGCAGCAAGCATTCCCACAGCAATACAACAGGGCAGAAAGGGGGAAGGTAAAGGATCTTATATCCAGGAGAAATCACATTTATCTGGAAGTGACAAGCAAGTGTGAGAACAATGCTCTTTGCTTTATCTAACAGCAATCCCTTCTCATCTCCTTTACAGAACAGTTCAGTGACCAACTGGGCTGTGTCCTGGAAAACAGTATTAGCAGATTAATTAGTGATGGATTTTTAACAATAGTGTAGAAGATAAGCACAGGAGAGAAAGATCAGGCAGTTGAATTGAATTATTATCCTCGCATAGGTTTTTAGATTGACTACTTTATGCTTTTGATTAAATTATTATAATTTATGTTCTTTTCAAGTAGCAATTTTCTCTGAGAGATTATTTTCCCTTGACCTATCTCCATATAGAATTATTTCCATGGCAACAGCTTGAGTCATTTGAGAAAGAAACAAAAATACGAACTTCCGTTACTGCTGGGTTAGAAAACGACTTTGATTTTAAAGCAAAATACAGAAGGTTTTGGTCGTGTGAATGATAGCTATATAAAAAGGAAAATCAAACTCAATATTTCATCATTTCTTTTAGCAAAAATGTTATTTTCAAAGAAGGGTTATAAACTATTAACATTAGACCTAATAAATCTAACATCACTCTGCTTGAAAGTATCTTTTAGAGTATTAGGACATAAAAGCTCCATTCCTTCTGCTGAGTCAGCAGACTGATAAATCAATACATAATAACAGCTATTTGGTATTTTCTTGTTATTTCCTCAGCGTTGATATATTTAGATAAGTGAAATGTTTTAAATGTAAGGCATACATTAGGAAAATTAGATAAGCCAGGAAGGACATTCACCCTATGGTTTGTGAGGGACCAGCTGAAGCCTCCTTGAAACACCAGCAATGATCTTGGAGTGCACAATGGTGGTGGAAGAGGAGATTTCAGTAGGCTGGAAAAGAGCAAATAACAGAAGGAAAGGGGAAAAGATGTGGACAGAGAGAATTACAGACCAGCCAAGCTTGCTATGGTGCCCAGAAAGGTTCTTCCATGAATTATTAATGACTTAATGAACTCCAGCAGAAAAAAACGCAAATATATCACAAGTAGAGTTTTCCAAAACAAATAATGTGACTTCAGTGTGATTCCTTTCTTAGGCAGGATAAATGGTCCATTGAGCAGCAGAGGAGCAGCTGATGCACTGCATCTTGACTTCAGAGACTCTTTTGCCACTGTCAGATTATCATAGAGTCGTTACGGTTGGAAAAGACCTACCACCATCCACCTACCACCAATATTGCCCACTAACCACGTCCCTCAGTCCCCACACCCATCTCCACAGTTCTTGAACACCTCCAGGGATGGTCACTCCAACACCTCCCCAGGCAGCCCGTTCCAATGCCTCACCACTCTTTCTGAGAAGGAATTTTTCCTAATATCAAACCTGAACCTCCCCCAGCGCAACATGAAGCCATCGCTTCTCATCCTATTTCTGTCACCTGAGAGAAGAGGCTGACCTCCACCATGCCACATCCTCCTTTCAGGGAGCTGTAGTGAAAGATATGTCCTTATTCAACATCTGAGAAAAAGCAAAAGATTAAACCGCGATGAGGTGGGTGCTGAAGTGCTTGAAAAGTGGCACCCAAAGGCAAGCTGTCAACAGTTCACTCTCTTAATTATTTTCTTTTTCAGAATGGTTACAGAGATTGTAGTCAATATTTTTTTCACTACCACTTCAGACAAAGGAGTAGAGGGCAGACTTCCATTTGTGGAGTGATTAAGTCCTTGGAGGAAAGTTTGCAAGCCTGCTTGAGGGCAACAGCAGTACTCAGAGTAATCTGCAAGTCAGAGGAAAAATACCAGTAATTAAATTCAGTAACATACCAAACTTGGGAAGAGAGGATCAAATGTGCAAATACAAAGCTGGCAGCAAAACAGCCAACCCAAGCCTTCACCAGGGAGGCTCTGGATATGCTCGCTCCTGTCCAGAAACTGGCTGATAGGAGGAAAGCACTGTTATCATCACCTATGTTGCATGGTGCAAGCATGGAAAGGCTGAGGAAAGATGTAGCTGGATGATGCCATCCTCTCCTGTCTGAAAGTTTTTTTCTTATTCAAAGGGGACTCTCTTCTCCATCACTCAGATGTCAGCAGAAGAGATCTGGAAGCAGAAGAGGTGCCAGGAAAATGTGTTACACCCACAAACTTGCCCTGCTGAGGTCCTCTTGATGTGAACTCCCTTGTTGGAAGGCATCTTGCCCAGAGAGGTAGTGAATGCCCCATCCCTGGAGACACTCAAGGTCAGGCTGGACGGGGCTCTGAGCACCTGATCAAGCTGTAGGTGTCCCTGCTCACTGCTGGGGAATTGGACTAGATGGCTTTTATGGGTCCCTTCCAACTCAAACAATTCTATGATTCAACGTATTTATGTACTCCTGTCCTTTGCTGAATGCCCTTAAGAGAGAAGAGAAGCACCAGGAGCAGAGTCAAATTTGCCTGAAGGCTTCTCAAGGCACTTGCGGGATTTACTTGGAGCTCCATTAGTACAAAACCTCCCTCACCTAGATGCAATAAGGTACAAATTCAGCTATCAAGAATGCTGCTTCACAAGGTTGTCATCGCTCAATATTATGCATTGTTCTAAGCATACCATGTCCCTTGGGCACAGCTGGGGCATGCAGCCTCCTCCCTGGAAGGCAATCAAAGCTTGTGCTATAGGGTCTGTTGGGAAGGTGCAGGCTGTGTAATCCTTGCCAGTAAGCAACGGGAAACAGGACTTCCTGAGGAGCCCATTTAATCTGGCCAGATGCAATTCACTGTGGATGGTTTCATTTCTCAAATCACCACGGATAAGGGAAGAAGCGTCTTATCAGGTTGTAGAGAGCATAACTCTCCTGTAGAATTTTTAGAAACGGATGATCCTGTGTTCACAATGGATCTTTTCGTCTTCTTCTTCTTAGATGTTTCTTCCTTTTTTGTAAATTTTTGTGCTTGTCTAGAAATTCTTTTTATATTCTAATCCTTTAATCTCAGTGTGATAAAGTTCCTGTTAAAAGTTACTCTTAGAAGAGCTCTTAAAATTTGCTTGGAATGCGCACAGCCTGTCACAGAAAATACAACTCGTGTTTATGGCTTCTCACTTGTTTAAATCATGTCTTTTACGTGGGGGCCAGAGCAGCATGGCTGTAAATGAACTGTTGAAGCTTGCTTTAACCATCAAACTTCCCCATTTTGTGGTAATAGCATGCTGAGTACTATGTACTTTGGGGAAAAAATGTTGGCTGTGTGGGAGAAATGTGGACCAGATTGTTTTTAATAACAACTGCTCGTGTTCATACACAATATTTTGTGTTTTTCAAGATCCAGAAAAAAAACACATTTATAGGTTAATTGGCATCTCCAGCAGGATGCCATTCTGGTTTAGTTGTATTCCCAGCTAAGTATGGTACAGCCTGGGTTTAACCAAAGTTCTATGGTTTTGAAAATATTGAAGTAATTTTCTGTGGTGTGGTTATGGGATATTTTCTGGTTGGTGTGGCTGGGGTTTGTTGCCAGAACAAGCCATGTCCCAGCTGGTGTCAGGATTTGCTGCCCCAGCCTACTGCTTGAGGTTGTTCATCTCATGGAAAGCCTTTCACTTGGAAATTTTCTCATATGAGATTACCTTCAGCAGTCAGCAGTGATAGGTCCCCTCCGGCAAAGGGCTCCTGCTGGCTCTGTGAGATCTCCTTCATTTCAATGGACAGCCCTCTCAGCCATGAATTTACCTTCATTTGATTTACTTCTGTGGCACAAAGTCCTGGACCTAGTTCTCATAGCCTGCTCTTCCTTTCCTAGACTGAAGACTAAGCCTTGCCCAAGCCCATGGAGAGCCCCTGCCTCTCTTCACCTACTATTTTAAAGGCACTTTGCTACTACTGTAGGTCTGTAAGGATGGGCACTCCCCAGCATCAGCCTCTGGGATGATACCAGGACTTAGAATCATAGAACCATTTAGGTTGGAAAAGACCTTCAAACCCATCAAGTCCAACCACCACCCTGACCTATCAAGTTCCATTACTACATCACATCTTAGTGCCATGCTCACACACCTCCAGGGATGGGGACTCCACTGCTTCTCTGAGCAACCTGTTCCAGTGCAAGAGTGAGCCCAGTGCTCTGCTGCCCCAGCCATCTCCTGTGCCTCTGTCCCTACATGCCCGCCTTGAGGATATCCTAGCCTCTCTGCTCTGGCTTTGCCTAGCATGGTTTGTCCTGCCCCTACTGCCCTTTTGCTTTTCTATCTCTTGATGCAGGCTGGAGCGTGAGGACCAAAAGATTTTCTGACCTTTCTCGGACTCATTTTTAGGCTGTAAAGTTGAGTGGAGATCCTTTCCTCCTCCTCTCAGCTAAGCTGCATCCTTCTGGGATAAGAGTTTCCTTTGCCCTTGGTCACCACTTCCTCGTGTTTGCAGCTACAGTCTCATAACCATTAGATTCTTGTCTTTAGGTTTCATGGGAAACTGCTGCAGCTGCTGAAGACGGAAGGTGGAGTGAGGCCGTAGTCAGGTCGGTGATGTGGAAGTGCCTTTACCCACTTCTCCTTCATTTGCCACATTAATAGCTGAAATCGAACTGCTTTCAGGTGAGCCAGGACTCTGGTTCAAAAATAACAGTGGTTCATTAGAAAGAGCTCAGAAAGATGAAAGCACTTACTCCAAAACCAGCTTACAAACAAGGGGCAACACGCTGTTATTCATGCCAAATGTAAACCAGAAATAAACAACTGGAGCTTGTGAAGGCACCGACCTGATCGCTCACAGAAGGGAGCATTACTCTGCAGCCCTGCAGGCAGGGCTACGGGACCTGCTCCTGTCCGCACAGCAGTCCCCCACTTTGTGGAGGAGCATGGATTTCTGCACGTGGGGTTTTGGGATGGTGCTTGGAGTTTAGAGGCATTTTCCACAAACTGTCCCCAGAAAATTCAGCCCTTCCAGAATGTTGCTGGCAAACGGGATGCTGGGTTTCACGTGCTCTTGTAGTAGCTATAGGGCCATGTGGGAAAATAGGAGGCACCCATGTGCCTTTGTGTTACGTGTGCTGGCTTCATCAGAGTCTGGATTTAAAGAAGAGCCTTTCAAAGCCAAGGTTTAAATGCAGTATTTAAGGCTTCTTTGTCCAAGAATAGTAAATGTCAAGAACTGCAGGCTAGTTACAGCAGTCAGACTCAGCTGGCAAGTTTCCTTTCTAACACTCAGATTTATGTGACCCCATGTCCTGAGTTCTCCATCGCCAGCATTTTTGTGTCCCAGGGACTGCGAATGGCAAAACTGCACCATGTTGGTGTGTGCCAGCATGGCAGCTGGCTCTCAGTGCACTCTATAGCAGTGGGGCTTTGGTCCTTGGTTTCGGTGCTGTGTATATGAAACTACACAAAGCACAGCCCAGCATAGCAACTAAGTAGGCAGGCAAGGCTGAGCATTCTTGGAAAATGTTTCATTACCACTCAAAATAAGCAAAGATGTACTGCAAGCTGCCTTGCCGAGAGACTTCCCTGCTCCCCCATCCTCATGAACCACATCAAGGTGCACCGAGGGGACAGCTCTGCCAAGCAAGACATTGTCTTACTGTTTGTCCCCGAACTTGGGGAGATGTGAGGGCCTCTGTCATTCACAATCCTGATCCTTGAACCTTGTCTACTGGCCCTACGCCCCCTGCAGAGGGATGGGGAGGCATTCCCTGAAATATCTATTAAAAAAAAAAGAATAATATTACAGAGGAAAATCCATCTGTAGAATATAGATTACAGTACCTAGGCTCTGGATGTTGAGGGAGAGGTAAGTGGGGATGCAGTGGAAGGTCCACCCAAGAGGTTGTCTGGGTGAGGCGGTCAACTCCACGCCTCAAGACTGCCTGCACCAGAAGAGTAATTGCCATGGGTGACGCCCTTCTGAGGGGAGCGGAGATCCCAGATGTTGGCCAGACCCTACCCATAGGGAAGTGTGCTGCCTCCCGGGGACCCAGATCAGGGACATTACTAAGAAACTTCATGGTTTGGTGCAACCCTCTGATTATTACTCTTTACAGATAGTTTAGGCCAGCAGTGATGAAGTCGCTGAGAGAAGGCTGAGGGCTATCAGAAGGAACTGCAGGGCACTGGGGTGGTTACTTAATGGAGCAGGTGTACAGGTGGTGTTTTCCTCTATCCCCTCAGTGGCAGCAAGGGATACTGAGAAGACCAGAAAAACCCACCTCATGTGTCTCCCTGTGCCACAAGGTGAGCTGGCGGGGAAGAAGACCAGCATGGATGAACAGGGATCTTTTCCTGAGGCTCCAGGAGAAAATCTACCTCCTGTGGAAGAAGGGACGGGGAACTCGGAAAGAGTACAAAGAGGTTGTTAGGATGTGCAGGGAGAAAATTAGAAAGGCAAAAGCCCAGCTTGAAATCAACCTGGCCACTGTAGCAAAAGAGAACAAAAAACTTTTTCTAGAAATATATTCACAGTAAGAGGAATGCTAAGGAGAATCTCCTTAGATTCACTGCCAGAGGATGAGGTGAACTGTAAGCAGTGTGGATATACCGTGGCACCTGGAAAAGATGTCTGGTGCCCAAATTTGCTTATTCTATGAGTTTAGGTCCAAAACTCAGTGTACACTGCATTTGAGCTGCATTGATGGTGCTTTGCTTATGCCAATTCCGAGAGTTCCCACTTTCTCAAACTGGAAATTATATTCCCAGATATTAAAACACCTGTTGATACGCTTTTCTTTAGTGTAAATTATCTGCAAAATGATATTAATTAACTGCTGCAGAGTAACTCTGGCCGCTTGTTTGCATCTCAGCAGAAGACAAGCCTGCAACTGCAAGGCTAATAGCAGTTTGTTCGTCATGTGTTGGCACTTCTAAAAATGGTTGGCAGTGTTTGTTCAGAAATTGGGAAGGGACCTAATGATCTGGAACTAATCTAATTTGCATGGATATTTTACCTTAAAAGCCACCTTGAACAAAAATTAAATTCTGCAGAAATGCTTAGGAAGGCAGAGTAGATGAGACTGAGCCAACGGAGACAAACAGAAAACATTTCTCTTAAGGAGCTGAATTGCCCTCAGGAGTTTCCTGTTTATCATTATGGATTGTATTGACAGCTCAGTACTGCTCAGGTGACCAGCTAGTGTTGTATACTTATTTTTAGCACCCAGTCTGTGTTGAGACTACTTCTCTCCAAGCATATGAGCACAAGTTGCTTATCTCCTTCTTGATCCCAGAGGCTCTATTGGTGTTGTGCTGACATCACATGGATGGAGCAGTATCCCAGGTGGCCTGGGTTCAGGTTTTCCCCATGTCCGATGTCACCTCTAGCTCATGGCTGACTCTAGGTTGTCCCTCTGTGTAATGAGGGCATAATGTTAGGAGTCAGAGAATGCTTGGGGTTGCATTTAAACTACAATGTAGACTCTGCTGCTGAGAAACAGACAGATTTAAACCATTTGTTTCAATATTTCAGAGAATGTCCATTTGTGTGGTTCTTCCTTTTTCAAATTTAGTTGGAGAGATGGCTCTACAGAGCACTGCACTGGCATTGCTGTACTTCTCCAGCTCCAGCCTGCCCAGCACCCTCATCTGTTGAGTTTTCAGCACTGGCATGGGTACAAGAAACATTCACCACTGTGGTGCAGAAAACAAAGGAGATCTCATCACCGCAGGAGCCAAACTGCCTGGAAAAACAGTTGTTCCCTGTTCAAACATGCAGGCTGCATCTCTGCAAGGAGTCAAGCCAGCCAAGTATAACGTCTTGAGAAAGGTAAAGGATCTGCATTAATCTTCATCTGTTAGTGAACGAGCCTGCTTTCCTGCAAGCCAGAATTCAGCATTAATCAAATTGCTCATCTTTCTCCAGAGAAAATAGCTACACTCATAAACTGCATAGGGTTTGAGTGCACGTTGGCTGGCAGAACATGGTAGCAGACACGAAGAGGCCTGTAGTAACAGGCAGCTTCTCCATCTGGAACAAGGGTACGGGTAACACAAAAGGTGCAGAGCCACAACAAGCAAAACAAAGTGGAAACTGCAGCTCCCGTTGTGTCCTCAGCCCTCTGTCACTGCACAGCAATGCTCTGTGGGGAGTCGGGTGTTGCAGCAGAGGCACTGCCCCACTGACTGCCCATCCAGCACATACGTCAACAGCTTGTCTATGAAGATCTTAAGGAAGATAGTGCCAAAGGCATTACTGAAGTCCAGACAGACAATGTCCTGTGCTCTCCCCTCATCCATCAGGGTGGTCATTTCATTGCAGAAGTTCATCAGGATGGCTAAGTATGACTTCCCCTTGGTGAATCCATGTTCATTTCACCTGGTGATGTTCTTGCCCTTCGTTTGCCTGGAAGTGGTTTTGAGGATTACCTGTTCCACCACTTTCCCAGGGATCAGGTGAAGCTGACAGGCTTGCAGGTCTCCAGGTCCTCCTGCTTGCCTTCTTTGAAGATAGGAGCAACACTTCCTTTCTTCCATGGCACTTACTCCTCCTACTTTATTGGAAAATAAGCCAGCCTTTGCAAAGACTGGGTAAAACAGCATCATGGCTGAAGAGACTCCACGTGAGAGAGAGTTTTTCTGGCCTGACTTTGCTGGCATAGATCATGCTTCGATATCTGAAAATACTTAAGAGACAAAGAGTACCTCAGGAACCAGGGAGAGGATTATTTTGACTCCAATCTTCTGTGTTTAGACTCCATCCATGCATTCACAAATAACATCTGGCACGCCTCTGCTCAGGCGATGCTGGCATTGGGAGCACAAAGACAGAGAATAAGATGTTAAAGTCCCAGTGATTGCCGCCTCCTAATGATTCTCTTCTGGCATGACACTGAGCTTGCAGCAGTCTCAGTGGCTGGTCTGTGCACTAAGGCCTCAGCTCTGCAGAGGAAATGCCTCAATACACATCTACACAGTAAATGAAGTAAGAACAACAAAGAAAAGAAGATAATTAGGGAAAGCTATCCAATAACAGTGCAAATTAGTCCCCCTGCACAAAGACATTCACAGACCCTGGGATTTTGTGTACTTATTCCTTCTATTAAATGTGACATACTGCAATCTTCCCTTTGCCAAAAATGCTCTTTCACTCTCTCTGACCTCACTTAGACAAAAGGGCAGATTAGAGGAGAGATAAACACAATTTATGAAACACTTGGGACTGCTGCAAAAAAAAAATGCTATGCATAAAATCTTAATGAAACATACAATTTTTCAAAATGCTTTATTTTGCTGGAGCCTCTGAACAATTAATTGCCATTAACATTCAAAAGTTTACTGTTTCTCTATCAGTTGTTCCCTTTCTTACAAGGAGCTGAATCACTCCCTCCATGCTATCCTTGCTTCTCCTGTTTCCTCTTTTCATCCAAAGTTGCAGCACCAACTGGCTAATGTAGGTGAAGAGATAGATACACTAAACACACCTTTGCTATAGGTTACAGGTTTAAAAAAAAAGGACTGTTTCTTGAAACAACATGGAGTGTTTGCATAGCATGGAAGGTCTCTGGCAGGTCATCACACAGCCAATGCAGTTTCACCTACCACAGCTGATGAGGCACTATATGAAAATAATCAGGGCCTGGGTCAGTTAGCAAGAAGCAGGTTTTATAGAGCCATGGCTGTGGGTGAAGCCCATGAACAACACAGCCCTTCAGCAGCTACTGATTTCTCGCTGATTTCAAACAAGCAGGTGAAAGTGCTTTCCTCCATCTACCCACAGGAACCATCTGTGGCTGTGGTCTTATCTCCTAGAACGGCTAATTGCTTCTGCAAGGGCCCAAGGGTTTCAGTGGGGACATCCCATTCCTTATTTACAGTTGGAGCTGGATGCAGCTTCTGGTGATGGGTATCAATAGTCAAGGGCAATGCAATGGGTATGAAGAGCCCCCCAAAATGGGAGGTATATTCCACCAGAGAGAAGGTCAGTATGTTTTTTCCCATGTGCAGTGGGAGTTGTGATGACTGCATTGCCATTTCAGCCTTCAGGAGACATGAGGCAATTTGGTGTAGCAGTATCCTCTCTTGCTGCAAGCTAAATGACATCAAAGCTAACCCGAGCCAGAGGCTCGGATCACACTTGGGTACTTGCTCCTGCCAAGGTGCTGTGTGATGACTTGCCAGTCTGCAATCACGTGTTGGAGCCTCTTAACATGGGTAAATCTGGGGCAACTCCATAAAAGTCAATTTCGCTGGTGCAACACATCAGCATCAAGCTCTCTGCACACTTATCAGCCAGGCGAGGCCTGTTAGTAATGTGTTGTTCAAAACCAGGCAGGAAAAAATACAAGCCTGGTTGGCATTCATCGAGCTGAATGCTTCAAGCTGAGATTTATGGGAAATGGGCTGTGTAATGGGAAACAGATCTTTCCTTCAGAGCTCACGTGCCACTAAATGGTTTTACAATGTTCCACGTGTCCTTGCCAGTCATCTTTTGTCATGGTCAGCACATTTATTTGTTATTAGCATCCTTTGGGAAGTCATGTTTAGCTGAGGAATTTTTTTATTTATTTAGAAAGCCTCTTCCTTGGGACTGAGTCAACATAGAAGGCTCGTGTAGCAGACCGGGAAACAAAGCATTTATGAGAACTGCTGTGTGCTCATTGCACATTGTGACTTCCAGCAAATGCCCCAGCAAAGGTGTTGTCCCAGCACGTGGTGGCTGGGCACCAGAAGGACTTGGACGTGTTCAAAGCCAGGCTGGATAGGGCCCAGGGCAACCTGATCCAGAGTTCAATCTAGCGGTCGGCAACCCTGCCCACGGCAGGGGATTGAAACTAGAGGATTTTTGAGGTCCCTTCCAACCCAAGCCATTCTATGTTTCTATGACTTTGCCTACTCTACTGAGTAGGTGTTTGCTGGTCCCTGGCATGTGTTTGGCCCTGACCAGGGAGCTCCCCAATGGTGTCCCCAGGACTGGGAGCAGCCCACAGCACAGACCACTCCTACAAGGGCATGGTGCTTCTGTGCTGGCTGCTCTTGGTGCTGGATGTCTGCAGTGGTTCCTCTGTGACTAGAATTGTAAGATACTTTTCAATAAACTTCTGAGCACCCTCTACCTCTCTCACAATCAAACAGGATCCAAGGCAGACTTGGATACTGCTTGTTATCAGGCATGGAATGTTCCTGTCAATATTAATAGACTAGAATCAGATCACTTGCTAACCCATCGCTTCTTCTTTCCTCTCCAAAAATATTGTGGTTCTGAAAACCAACCTTCTCAACGTCCTGCCTTTCAACACATCTATCAAGTAATGCTGGTTTGCATGCCAAAACCTGTCCATGAGCACAAGTCTTGGACATATCCCAGGTGAGCTGAAAAATGCTGGGAGTAGCATTGCCCATGGCAAGAAGAGGTCAGACAGTGCTGCTGAAAGCTGAAAGGAGCCTGGAGCGATCTACACTGTCCTCACACCAGGAGGCACCTTCTCACCCTGCTCCCGAGCTGTACAGTACTGTCAGGCTTTCCTCAACAGAAGATGAGATTTCACCAACACAGGCAGGAAGCATAGAAGACATTTCGTTGCTGAAATGACGGTCCCCAAGAGAGGGCAACTAGACCTGCTGAAGTATGCCAACAGGAGAAAGTGTGTCTAAAAAAAGGACATGGAGCTTTCTTTAATATTGCCCACACAAATCAATCTTTATTTAGATTTATTAGCCAATTCCCCCCTCTTTCATGAGACCGAACAGCATTATAAGCTAATGGTCACTATGGCCTGTGAGCACAGGTTTCCAGACAACTTTCCCACCAGATTGCAGCAGTTCTGAAGTTAGTGAGACAAAGAGCTTAAACCCTGGCCTATCTCTGACAACGGATGTTCCCTTAATGAACATAAATCTGTCACTCACTTTGCAGTCCCCCTGAGGTCGCAGAGCACAGATATGCACAAGACAGCAGTGGAGGGGGAGGCAACTCTGTATGGATGAGCACATTAGTCACTGCTGTTCACAGGGTTATTTTTAATCTCCTGTCTTCTGTAGGGGAACTCTTTCACACAGTATTTTTAAAAGGAAAAATGGGCTTGACATTGCCCTCCTTTCCCACTGTGCGAGAACAGAATGTCTGCCAGGAGGAGAGACGCCCACCCTGTTGCAAAGGGAGCTTAAGGCCAAGCAAGTTGGAATTCAAATAGTCAGCAGTGCAGTCCTCTGCCTCACCTCTGCACCGCTGGCTGCTGCAAAGCTGAGCACAGCTACCTGGGCCTCGGCTGATCCACCACCAAGCATCCCATCCCAAAGCTTTTGCATTTGAATGTAGAGGCATTCCAAGCAAAGCCACAGGACTCCAGAAGCCACCTTGCCCTGTATCGGACTCATTAAATTTGCTGAAAGAGCTCTGGATGTCTTCTGGCTTCATTCACTCAGGTAGGGACACGTGTGCTCAAATGCGCAAGGCTTATGCTACCCATGCAGAGGTCTATTCGCACAGGAGTGTCAGTGGCATCCCCTGTTTTTTTCAGTCCTGCCATTCTACTGTTGGTGTTGTCGAGGTTACGTACAAGTAAATCCAAGATCAGATCTGAGAAATGCTTTTGGCAAAGGGTCAGACTGGCTGGGGCCATGAAGAAGGAGCTCTTTGCCATAAACAAGGAGTACCGTGAGCCCAGATGAAACCTGCAGCTGAAAGGGATAAAAGTCTGCACAGGGACAAAAGCACTTTTGCGGTAGACATTAGGAATAACACACAATTTCATAGGCAAAGACAACAGAAGTGCAAACCCTTTCCAAGTACCTGTGCCACCAGCAGCAGCCCTGTGCTCTGAGTCTGGGATGTGAAGGTTGGGGAAGTGGACAGGGCAGCCCCCCATCCACAGCATTATTTCCAATAAACTCACAGCCCCATGTAGTTTTGAAACAATTATGTCTTTACCCTCCTGGTGTACTAACAGACCAAGTGTGCTCTCCCTGTCGCTGTAAGGAGGATTCTACCTTTACCCAAGGGTGAGCATGCACCAGCAGGAAGTGAAGGCTGGCCAAGAATGAGACATAGAATCATAGAATCATTAAGGTTGGAAAAGACCATTAAGATCATCTAGTTCAATTGTTGACCCACCACTATGTTCACTAAACCATGTCCTTAAGCAACACAATTCCATGTTCCTTGAAAACCTCCAAGGATGGTGACTCCACCACCTCCCTGGGCAACCTGTTCCACATGCCTTCAGGATGAGAAATTCCTACCAGATGGAGAGGGCAGAGCAGAGGTAAATAATCTCTGGGGACTGGCCTGGCCTGGAGCACAGCCCTGCACAAAGCCATGGACTAGGGTCAGCAAGCACAGCAAGCCGCGGACTCTCTTAGCTTCTGGAGAGACAACATCAGCGTCATCCTGACATTTCTCTTTTAAACCCTGGTAGAGGTGTTACTCAGATTAGGGAGAAAATTGGCAGAATGCAGGAAACATTTCTGAAAGGTTTCAATATCAACAGAACTTTCAGCGTATCGAGGCAATTTCCTGACTCTTTTAATCTAACCTCTCAACCCAGCAGTTTTATCCTGATGGACAGGGAAACACTTGAGAAACGATTAGATTCTCTGCCGCTAGCTGTTTCTGTGGGAAAGTGGAGGTTGGCTACAGGAGCAAATGAACAATAGTAATATCCAGTAAATCATTCCTTGCCATTTAATTGCATAATGCTGCAAATCACATCAGTGTTGGATCTGTCCATGTGGATTGCAGGGGCTGGACTCCAGCTTTCCCCAGTGTCTGTAAAGGAAAAACATTTCAACACTGGAGAAAATCTGGGAACAGAGATACAGATCTGTCCCTTTGTTCTTAAATTCACCACCAGATACTTGAATTAAATTAAATGCCAGTCCCTCCTCTATGACTTTGTAAAAGCGACGCCAAATAATTGCTGGAGATACAAAAACCCCGTCGTAATCCCTTTAAAATCAAAATATCCATGGAGATTTTCTTTATAAGCTGTCGTAGGTTTCAGGTTCTCTTAAAGCTTCCATTCCATTTGCTTTATTTATTTTGCCAAGGAGTCAAGCTGGTGTCAGAAAGGGAGCAGCCAGGTCTTGGTGCACCAGCTCCTGTGTGTGTGTGTTAAACAAGAGAAGGCAAGAAGGCAGCACCCATGAGAAGACCTGGCCCCCTGCAGCAGTGCATCACCTCCAAGGCCATATTGAGCACTGAGCCTGCTTATTGTTGATCCCCAGCCACTGGGTGTTTTGTGGCTCATTGCTGGAAATCCTAGTGTGCCTAAAGCAGAGCATGACTTCCTCTTGGCTCCTGTCATCGCTTCCTTTGGGTTGTCATTATGTGCATGCTCTTCTCTTTCTTATGAGAGGAATTAGGTGGCTGAGTATTACAGACCTTATCAAAAGAAGTGATGTTAAAAGGAAAAGTGGCCCTGCTTTGTACTCACGGGGTTTTGCAAGAGACACCCTGAGCTGCTTAGACCACAGGCAGAACAGCCTTTAAAGGGATGGAGCAATTTACATAGTGAAAAGAGTGAAAAAAACCCCTGATCAGATACAAAACAAACGATGTAACCCATGTGCTGTCCTTAAGCAGGAAAATCTGCTGCACAATCCCAAAGGCTCAGCCCTACACAGATGGATTTTCTTTCTCGGGAAATGGAGCCCATGCAGTTTTTTGGGCATTTGGGAACATTAAGCTTTCTCCCTGTTTATCAGTCTGCTCTGCTTCACAATCTGCATGGTGCATTACAGCACCGCTTTTATAAAGATGTAGAAGAGAACGAGATGAGAAAGTGTTGGCAATGCATAAGCCTCCTTCCCTTCTCCCCAGAATTGTCTGTTCCCAGACCCCAGTGCACTGTCAGACTTCCCTCACTGAATGATGGAAGTCGGGGGGGAGCTGGGTCTCCTTGGTTATTTCTCTGAACACAGACATTCGACTAAAGATCAACAATTTGTCAAATTGGCTTTGGAGCCCCGATCCAAAGAATGAAAGAGATAGATAGATAGACAGATAGATAGATAGATAGATAGATATAAAATTCAGAATCTTAGTTGACTATGATGCCCCAACAGGCTTGTCTCCATGACACCTTGTGAATGCAGTTGTATTTCCTGCTTGCAGGGACAGAGGGAAGGAAAGAGGGCATGAATGATGAGTACTGCCTGGGAGTGAGGAGACTTGCTGTGAATCCTGCTTCAGGGTACATCTAATGTGAAATACACAACCTTTCCTTCCTCTGAGAGGGGACTGAAATCAGATACATACCCTCATGTCTGCATCATGAGACATATTCATTTGCACACACTCCATAGCCCATTGAATATTTACTTTGCTGTGCATACAAAGACACGAAATCATTAGGAGATGTTTATGTTTACAGGGAATATCAAACTCCAGAACACTTTTCAGCATAGTGAATTAGATTAAAATGAGACAGAGGGGAGGAATAAACTGTGCTCTCCTGTGGCTGGAGATGTCTTACTAGCCAAGCAGTAAATGGCAGTGCTTCCTCCAGCCTTATTGTGGGGATGGGAAGGGGAGGAGCAGGAAGGGAAGAATGAAGAGGATGAGGAACTTGTGGTTGCTGCAACAGATGAAAAAACCCCAAAGCAGCACCCATGGCTCATCAGCCTTAAAAGCTGTGGGGAGGAGCAGGGGCACCCAGTGACAGAAGTGCTTGGGTTCTGCTTTTTCTGTGTCTCTTCCCTCGTGGCACTCTGTTGGTGTTAATGGGCGCTTTCAAACACTGAAATATTATCTTTCGTATACAGTTTACAAAGCCAAATCCTGCAAGTCCGTGTTCCTGTGAGACTCTCCACTGGAGTCAGCAGAGGTTGAAACCTGGGTGCATTTACTGAAGTATTTTTCCTTGGATCAAGTGTGAGCTTTTGAAGGGGATGTGAGCTTTTGAAGGGGACCTCTCTATTCTCCCCACCTGCTACTTCAGTTCTTATCTAGGATGGTCCCAGAGCAGTTAATGAAGGCTTTGGATGAATGAACTGCCTTAAAAGGCCTTCACCCAATGCAGAACAAAGTAACTCCCAAACACACATCTCACCAATACCACTCCAATCACAACACCATCCTCCTTTATTTTCAGCACCTATCTCCCAAATTTCCCCTTCCTTGTCACAGAGTGCAGATTTGCAGAAGCACCATGTTTCCAAGCAAATCTCTCACCTTTGGGGCAGCAGGATATAGCTGCTGTAGGGCTGGGAAGTCGGCTCATGTGGACTCCACACAGGCCCTAGAGGCATCTGGCAGGTGACACATGCTCTTCAACAACAAACTCAGCCAAATGATTTCCAGTCTCCATTCTCATTTGGAACGCAGGGCCATGATGGTGATGCCAGGAGTGTGTTGCATTGATTTGACTTGGTCGCTTAAGCCAGTGTTTCAGGACATATTGGACTGGGTTTCTTTGCATGTATGTGAAAAAGAAATAACAGGCCAAGGGCTCCCTCTGCATCCTCTACCAGGCATAACTCTTGTACCAGCTGGAACAGCCTGGCTGGGGGCATATGCCTGTCATAGAATTTGGTGCCTCAGTCCAGCACTGCTGATGTGGGATCACCTCCAGCTTCCTTGGAGGCAAGAGAAAAAGCATCCAAAGGAGATCAGAACACCCTGCTGAACTCTCTGCTGTTCTGCACTTCTCTAGGAGGACTGAGAGGTTTTATTTTGTGAGGAACCATGTGTCTGCATTAGGCTAGATCCATTTTGGTGTGGCAAGAGGCATGAAAGGTTCTTCGTGCCCCTTTGGACAAACTGAGCTGAAGCTCTGCCTGCAGAGAGCCTGGAGCTTCTGCACCATGGCACAAGGTACAGAAAGGCAAGATCTTAATTTTACACATCCAAGATTTTGTGTGGGAGTAGGGCCCTGAGGATAACATGTTAATTAAATGTTGCATCATTGCAGGAGATAAATAGCTCTTATCTTTGGGTGCACAGGCGACATCAAATAATCAATTTGCAAAATGAAGATGAGCACTTTGGAGAAATGAAGGAGATGGGGGCACCACTTTCCAGCAACCTGTTTGCACAGGGATGTCAGAACGGTGTTTATTTTTCAGGTGTAAAAGCAGCAGTGCAAATTCACAACTAGACAAAGCTCTAGGAGCCTTCTGCCTTTCTGATTAGGGATGTACCTCTTTACGTAAATCCTGAGGAGATGGCACCTTGCTCCCTATCCCATGCTGAAATGAGGCTGGCAATAACATCCCTCTGAGCACACGGCTCCACTAGGCAGCTGAGGTCTGGAGCAGGCCAGGAAATTGCTTCACTGCACAATTGTAAGAGCCCAAAATTAAACTTGATGAAAACTAAATCATTTTCTTCCAAGGGCAATGTCTTCCTGAATGAACTTCTGATTTTCAAAATAAATGGTCAGTGTTTTATTTTATGGCTTTGGTTTTTAGCTTTTGTTTGTCTGCTTGAGATTTTGCCTTTTTGCATCAGTTTGAAACTGAGATATTTTTTGCAGCCTTCAGATTTCCCTAAGAACAAGCCCAGCACCTCAGCATTTCCACCTACAGCTTTCCAAGCACCAACATGGGTGAAGTGCTTTTCTAAGAATTCTTGTGAAAACGCACTTTTGACATGAGGTGAGCACACAGCAGATAGGGACAGTGTTCTGGTGAGACAAGTCCCACCTAGGGCAAATTCCCAGCACTCCATTTCCCCTGCCTTGGCCATGAACCTCCCCACGTACCTGCTGCCAGCAGTGTTGGCTGGCTTGCCTGCTAACAAATGACCTGAAGCTCATTTGCAGGAGTAGGCCCAAAATAATGCTCATGGCATGGCTCCAGCTCATGAGCCCAGCCTGGAATCTCTTCCAGCAGCTGCAGGCTGCGGCCTGCCCCGCAAACAGGAGGGGCCCAGCGTGGCCATGGGGAGAAGGCCTCCTTGGGCAGGATCTGTTTCACCTAAGTATAGATGCCCACGGCCTGCAGCTGAGCTCGTTGGCCAGGGTTCCCTCCTGGAGGCCAACAGGCATTTCCAAAGGGTATTTTGTCTTGCCTCACATTAGATGAAGGTCAGAGAAAGCAGCCCAGAAGCACCAGTTGTTTCTGTTGACTAAAAAGGCATCTCAGCTGCTTGCTCTGATACACAGCCCCACCTCTCCTGTTCAGGCGCATAAACACGGGCACCTCATGTCTGCTTGGCCTGCAGCTGCTGGCTCCCAACCTCCTTCTTGCACGCCCTGCTCCAAGCAGATCTGCTGCTGGCACCACAGCCCCTTTGGAGCTGGAATTGAGCAGCCCACAGGGAAAGCCTTGCTCAGCCCATTCCTGCACAGGACTTAAGGAGAGACATGGGGTGGGCATGGGCTGGCTGCTTGTGGGCACACTCACAGGAAAATCCACAGAGCTGCCACAGCGTTTTAGTTCTGGCAGCACACACACTACACAGAATCACAGAATCATTAAGGTTGGAAAGCCCACCAAGATCATCTAGGCCAACCATCAGCCCACTCCTGTGACATGTCACGCATTCAGTGTGACATTTACCCTTTTCTTGAGCACCTCCAGGGACAGTGACTCCCCCACCTCCCTGGGCAGCTGGCGCCAGTGCATCACCACTCTTTCTGAGAAGAAATTTTTCCTAATATCCACTTAATGCCTTCTGTTACACAGGTAACCTTGTGAAGGCTTGGGTTTCACTTGTCTCCCTCTAATTTATAAGGCAAAAGGCTCAGCTCTAACATCCAAGTGTTTTCTACACTGATTTCCTAACCCCTCTTTCAAGGCATGGGATTATAAGGCCTTCTCTTGTATACGGCTCTATTCAGACTGAAATAAGAATTTTCTGCTTCCTCATCTGAAGATTGATGGACACTCTGCACTGAGCCAAATAACTGAGCATGTGCGATGTTATTCCAAACAATTAAAATCTGACAAAAGCTAGGGAACTAAACCCCATCTCCCACAAAGGAGATAGCTGAACATACTTATTTGCAGCGGGAATAGCCTGCGACTTCACACTAATGGGGATCATGTTCCTACTGGTTTAACTAGGTGCCAAATGGGATGACCGTCTCACTTGTGACATATAATCGATAAAGAAACAGTAATAGGAGGTCTCCAATGACTAGAAACAACTCAGATCCCAGCAAGCAAAGTTTTTTATTAATACCCCTACATCTCATTTCTACAAGTCCCCTGCCACACCGGTAACATGGTACCAGGGTGCAGAAAGCCCCTCTGTTCTCACCCTGCCATGCTTCAGTGACCCAAAAGCCTCTGCATTGAGTCACTGACATTGTTCTCACTGTATACCAGGAAGAGCATATAATTGCTCATTGCCAGCATTTCAACCATGTTTCTAAGAATTGGGAGTGCTGTCAGGACATTGTTTTCTGGCTACAACTGAATATCCAGAATATTCAACTTCGTGTCTGCTGCTGCCGATGCTATTTCCATTTTAGGCCTGGTTACATCCACACCCATGCTGAAGGAGAAGCAATGTTTTCCTGTTAAGACAGCAGCTCTGGTTTTGGGATGCCACGAAAAGCGTCCAAAAATGGGGCTTAGGTACTTACTATCTGTTTTTCTTTTTAGCAAATTACAGTGGCTAGTCCTAGTGCTTAATCAAGAGGAAAATACTTTCTTATCATTGCACCCTTGAAGGCACCTCAGGTTTCTGCTGGGACAAGTCGACTACATTTTTGAAAGAAAGTTTCTTTTTTAAAAGCTCTGTCTTAGGGAATTCTGATCCAAAGCTAAAGCTTTATTCCCACTGAACTGTGGCTGTGCCAGGGATTTGAGACTGGACATGGAAGAGGAAAGTGACTTTCAAAGGAATTTGGAGTTTGGGCTTATTTTGCTGACATAATAAAGAAAACAGTTAAGCTTCTCCTCATTTATTTGTAAAGGTTGTTCATTTCCCTCTTATATTTTATTGGAAAAAATAGGAGGAAACTCAGATTCTCACACCCTTCGTGTTGGGAAAACCCATTAGCAATCCCAGCAAATGTTTTTCTCACAAACATTGTTAGACATTTAAAAATGAAACAGGAATTCAACTGGGAAAGAAATTAAAAATTGTAGTGCTACAATATCCTTGTCCTATTGCTTCTTTTCCACCCTTAATCATAGAATCATAGAATTGTTAGGGTTGGAAAAGACCTCTAAAATCATCCAATCCAACTGTCCAGCTAACTCAGTGCCATATCTCCACATTTCTTGAACACCTCCAGGATCGGTGACTCCACCACCTCCCTGGGCAGCCTGTTCCAGGGTGTGACCACTCTTCTGGAGAAGTTTTTCCTAAAATCCCACCGGAACCTCCCCTGGTGCAACTTGATGTTACCAACTCTCTGGCTATTCTGCAGTCAAAAAATCTTCCTCCATTTCTAACAATACAGAGGAAAGATAGGCATTTTTTTGTGAGTGTGGTTAATGTTTCAAGTTATCCTTATGCATATTACACTCAAAAAAAGAAGCAAAAACAAATATGAAAATCCCTTAATCCACGAGACTGTTTTGTTTGTATTTTTAGTTCAGCCTCGAGGTTCGTGGCCAAGATAGGAAACCAGACAAATTTTTGGCTGGCTCTGCTGCAGAGTCCCAGGTTAACTGTGGGAAAATTAATAACCCTCTAGAGTTTTTTCCATGTTGTCATATGTACTGCATACATATCTATTATCAGACAGAAACACAGAGCTTATAAATGACTCCAAAGCCTTCGATCCCAGACCCTGATGAAGTCTCTAAAACAAATAAATATTGTTTTCATGAAGTGGCGGTTATACAAATTGCTCTGGAAGTGCCCAGGGAGGCAGCAGGTCTCTGCCAGTGGCACATGCTGAACACCCAGCCAGCTACGTGCAGCTGAGGTGGGATAAAGAGAGAAGGAAAAAAAAAAAAAAGAAACAGCAACATAAAAGGATTTAAAAAACTATGCTAAGTGCAGACATTACAGGTTTCATTCTCACTAATTACTGCATGAGGAACTGCAGGTCGGTACCTTAAAGGTGATGGCAGTCAATATGGTAATGTGTGCCCTGAAACGAAATGGGTCCGCTCATGACTGCTCTGCAGAACTGAGCGTGCAAATGAATGACTTGGAAATATGGGAAAAATTGGAGCTGGTTAATTGTGCAAGTGCAATACCATTCAGAAGAGCCTTGTTGCTCGTCTGCCTCAGCCAAAAATGCTGCTTTGGGCACAGCCACACAAACAGCCCTGCAACCTGGTCTGTGTGTTGCCAGCCTGGAAACAGGAGGAAGCAGCAGTGAGCCAGGCTTGTGAGTCTCCTGTCTCATTGCTTAAGGAAATTTGTTTGTTGTAGAATGGAGAGCAGAGACAGCACCACCAAGCTGTTCTATTAAGAGCATCTGAAGGGATATTGTGAAATCTACTCCAACACAGCAGAGGACACCTGAACCTCCCTGTGATTTTGCCCCTTCCTCTCTGCTACAGTAGTACAGCCTCTTCCTGCAAAGGTGGAAGGTGAAGCCAGATGGATCTGGGGCTCAGTTTACCACCAAACACGCACTGACAACATCAGCATGCAACAGGAGAGGTTTGCAAAGCAAAATAGCTATTGGTAACCACCCACTGCCCTCATGTATGCAGTTGGGGAAGTTATTTCTACTTCTAGTTGGGTCCTCTGGACCAAAGAGTCCAGATTGCTCTACTGCATCTCTGGTGGGGCCTACACATGGGAAATGGAGATCAGGCGATTAGCAGTGAAAGTGTTCCCCGTGCTACACCAAGCCACTGATGAAGACAGGCCCATATTTCTTTTTCATTCCCCATGATAAAGATGAATTTTCCACACCATTCCATGTAGAAATATGTTTTCTTTTTAGGTAAGGCATTATGACTATAATTAGCCAGCAGTCCTGGACACAAGAAATTCCTCCGAGGGACCACAAAAAAGATTAAATATGCAAGCTATTAAAGGTCAAGGCACAGGAAGGCATAGGCAGGAAAGTAAATCACTGTACCCTGAAGATTTGATTGCATAAGAGGGGAAAGAACTGGGCAGCCAGGACTCTCAGCATTTAAGGTAAAGAAATGATTATTTTTGTTCACAGGAAGAGCTTGTTAACATACCCAGACATTGTGAAACTGAACCTTTTCTATATGCTTCTCCGAGATGAAATCAGAGGCCTTAAATTATTATCACAAACCAAACAGTCAGAGATGTTTGCAATCATTAGCACAAATCCCCTGGACAAACTTAAAAAGCACAGAGAAATTAGCAGAGAAACAAGAAAAGTTTTCAGTAATTACCCCAGGAATTTAGTAATTTTATTTTGTTTGCTTTTATGTTCATTTGAAAAACCATGGGGCTCATCTCACCAAAGAACCATTAAACAGATCACTACAGCCCTGGTCCTTCAGGGGAAGGGAAGGGCTTCAAGCACTGCGTATAGCCCAGGCAGATGCCTTGATGAGAGTACCAACAGTCACATATCTAAGTGAAATATGCTTTTTCTGTACTCTGTATTAAATCTAACAACCATAGGGATTGGTCATTTACAGTCTCCTTTCATTAGCTAATGCCTAAGTGCCCCTATGAGTGTGCTGGGTTTTCCTGACCTTAAATTACAGACTGACTTGTGTACTCCAGCTGCAAGCTCAGCTACAATGCAGAACTATCAGTTTCAATTTCTTCAGATCCAGCCCAAATCGCCACACCAAGCTAGGTCTTAAATACCATGTGTGAATTAGCTTTACTAAAAATGCAGCACAGAACTGATATGAACAGATGATCCACCGTTCATCTGTGAAACACCCAAAGTAGTGAAATCAGCATTTTAACTGTGATCCAAATAACGATGTATAGAGTTCCATGTTTTTAGTGCTGTACCATACAACAAGCAGAAGGTTATGCAAAACAAGCAGCAGCTTCTAATGCAATAGAGATACCTATTATGAGTTCTAATTACTAAAGAAAATATCTTTTTTAAGGGTTTAAATTTAACTCCACTGCTTTTCAGATCCTCTTATGAGCTAGCTGTTATTAATGTCATAAGGTGATGCCTGTCAGCCAAGAACTACACCAGAGTCCGTAACTGAATTTCAAGAGCTGTCAAGAGGAGGCTAATAAAATATCTGCTACTGGGAGTGATGTATGCGAAAGAAAAGCTCTGGTCTGGCAGGATGCAAAGTATGTTGTGTGGTTTCCCAATGCCATTTCCAATAATATGTTCAATTTTTCTGAGCTGCATTTGCCTGACATTCTTCTCCTGTATAATAATGATTCATTACATATAATTTATTCAAAGACTGTAACTCACCTCTAAGTGCCTATAAATATTACTGGAGCTAGACATTTGCATTGTAAAACAAATGCGTTACACTGGGATTTATGACGGATCCTTTCACATTAGTTGCTTGACAGAAAAGAGCTTTTTCTGAAGTAAAACAGACCTTGAAATCATCTTAAAAATCTACCACAGGAAACAATTAACAGCTCTTCCTTCCCTGTGCTGGTTAGGTAATTTGACAATTTAGGGAAGGGTTGAGGACAAAATATTCCCTGCTCAGTTTAAATGAATATTGCTATACTGCTGTTTCATCAGTATTACTGGGAATGTTCCCATGGTTATAATAGTAATGCATAATATCTGCCCTCCCACTGCTTTGCAGAAGTGTGAACCATTTCTGAGCTCAGGAACAAAGGCTGCAGACTGTGGCACCACACCAAGTGTTAAGGAAAGGGTGTGGGATGCTGGCAAATTGGCACGTGAGTATGTAGCAATTCTAAAAGCAGGAGAAGTCCAACGTGAGATGACAATACTCAGCCAGGACATCACCGCGTCGTGGGAAGCCAGTACCATGGTGATGTCCTGACCTGGCTTGCTGCCTCCCTCACTGGGTGGGTGTTCAGTCTAGAAAACAGACTGAGAGGCATACTTTGTTCTTTCTGTGCTGATGAGAATTAGAAATTACAAATCTAAGTTGCAGTAAGGAACAGTTATGTCAGACAGTAGGAAAACATTTCTAATAGAATGGCCAAGAACTATATATAATAGCACCCCCATGGAGGCTATGACATCTCCAGCACTCTGCCCAGCCAAACTTCTAAGGGCTGGTTAGAAAAATGCCTATGAGAGAGAACACACAGGCATAATTACAGCCACCGCAAGAAAAAATCACTTGCCATGCTCAAGGATGTCTTCAGTCTGCCTGTGTTCAGGCACCTTTTTCAGCTCTGGCACCTGCCAAACCTTGCTGCAGCAACTTCACGCCAATAACACCCTGTCCACAACAGTAAGAACTGCCACTAGTGGGACACAGGCCAGGCTTTGGGCAGGACAAACTGGTCTTCACAGACCCCTGCCAGCTCTGTATTCTATTATTTTGCTAACTTACTAGAAGAAATCTTAATAATTTTCCTGTGTTGAACCTTCACTAAGGGTAAAGATCTGCACTCAGTCTAGGGCTCGTTAAATCCACGACTCTTCATATGGTAGTTGTAGCAGTGTTCATGTCAAGTGCCAGGCTGCAGGCCAAAAATACTGAAATGCAATCAGTTTCCTGAGTAGCACTGCATAAAGTGGAGATGAAGATTCCTCAGCCCTCAGTTAAATATGCAGTGGTTGGCTCATGACTGCAGGTTGTGCAATAGGAAGGCTGTCCTGACTTCAGTTCTCTTCTGCTTCTCTCTTCAATGGCTCTGGCAAGTCAGTTGTTTTTTCCTTTGTGCCTTTGTTCTCCTGCTGCAGAGTGGGATAAACAAGCTTCGTAGTTGCACCAGGACACTGTGAGAACAGACAGGATCAGGAACTTCCTTTGCCCATATATAGTCTTACCTTTAGCTGCTGTGAAAGGAAATATGAGCATAGCTACATTCCTGGTTTCATACTTATTTACATAGGGTTTTAGCTCAGCTTGTACTTTAACTCCATGGAATCCATCCTTTAACTCCAATCTGCTGCTTTTGCACAACCTAGAGAACAACAATAGTAGTAACTCGTGCAGGTTAGCTTTTTTTTTTTTATTGTACTGAAACATATTTTACATAGGCAATGGTTTGGTTGTACTTGTTCCATCAAACTAAAATACTAAAATATTATAACATTTTCCATTGGATTAAAAAAGAAATAATGAAAGAGATAATTTCATTTATTATATATATATATATATATATACATAAAGCATTCTATTCACTTTGTTCTATATTAGAAAGGCAAATTTGGGGATAGTGATATGGCTTCAATATATTAACAGTTTCCCTCTGGGGAGTTTGCCGTCACATTTGGATGAGTTCAGGAATCTCTTCCTATGTGACAACACATATGAACCCACATTGGGTGTAAATTCAGTGCATTCAACCAGAGTGCTTGAGTTGGGGAAGAGCAGCATGGAACTCCTGTTCTACCATGCCTTTCTTACTTGTCCTGCATATTGAATTTTCTCCAGTACATTTTCTTCCTATGTTTTTATTTTGGATAATCCCAAGTTTGTCCTCCCTTTACAAAGATTGCCACAGTAAGGAACATATTGCTGTTTATTAAATATTTAATGATGTATGAAATATTTAATAATTCTAATGCAGTGGAATTAATCACCGTGGTTCCTTCTTGAATTCATGGGAGAAGGGAAGGAAAAGAGAGAGACTTGACTCCAGAGAGCAAGTCAGAGTTCATCTATGAGGACACCTGCACTGAATCAACTCCTGCAGAAATCTCTTGCCTTTTGCTAAGTACAGCAGAAATCCAGGAAGACACGTCTGGAAAAAAAAATAGCCCTTGTGTATCTTGTGTGTGTTCAGAAGAGTCCTACAGCATCCAAATCTCCTACATGCTGCAACTTATGCGTATGTCTGGAGCTGCACCCTGAGCCACCTTCAGCCATTTGCTATCTCCCCCAAGGGCCAGAGATGCATAGAGTGTAGTGTTTGCCACCCTACAAGTTCTCCTCTAAGTTAGCATTTATTCAACAACAAAGGCAACAGAACAGTCAGTCTTAGCTGGGATTTCAGTATTTCTCTGAACTAAAGAGGAACTGCTAATCATGCTTAACAGTTACTGGTTATAAATTATTGAAATGCCAGACAAGGAGGAAAAGGCTGCTATAAAAATGCACGGGAAAAAAGCAACATTACCTTTAGCTGAAATGCCTAAAATGACAGGAAAAGTATCCTGTCCTCCCTTACACCATTTGTTGGATACTGTTCATACTTGCCATGTGTGCAATATATTTGCATAGTCCAGACTAAACTGGCCAAAACTTTATTAAGCCGATACTAAAATAGCAGTAGGCACAATCTGTAGTGCTGTGCCCTTGTCCATATACTTTAAAGCCCTGAAAATCTAAGGGAACATTATACTACAACTGCATTGTTTTGAAAATATCACACTGAGCCTTTGATAGCCAAATGTGCTGCCCTCTATATCGTGGTACACAAAAGAGCACAGTGGCAATAAGGAGATCTGGCCAATTCCAGCTACTGTCATTTGAGCTCACAAGGAATTTGGGCCAAGAAGGTATTGATTACATATTAAAAATAGATCTATTTAGAAAAGACTTGTATCTTGGTCATTGATAGATTCGTTTTCCTGGATATACTGGAGAATGTCCACTTCATTCATTGTTTCAATTTTGTCTTCCTTTGGCTTTGCCAGTGGAGATGAATTCGTGTTTCTGGGGAAAACTGCTGTCTTCTGAGGCAGTGGTGGTTTTGGAGGTACCTTGGGTTTTGGTTTGGAGGTTAATTTCAAGAGTTTTTCTAAATCATCTTCAACTCTGGAATGAAAAGAAAACACCAGGAACTCCTCAGTGACACGGCTTGGGAATTTCTGAACTGCTTTTTGTTTTCAGTGTTGGCAGGGTTTTTTTTTATGATTTTTCAATTCATCACGTAAACTATTTTACAGCATGATTTCAAGCTAAAACCAATTTGAAATTATGAGAATAAAAAGAATGTGACTTTAGTTTGGGGGGAAAAAAAGCTTTTGATTTGTTACAGAACAGCTTGCTTTTCCAGGAGCTGAGACGTTTTCGTGGAATAGTAAATTTTTTCACATGCAGCTTTGCTTTCCCTTTTCCCTCCCCAAGACAGACATGCTCAGTCACGAGAAACTGGAAAATGTAATGGCTTTAGAAGCATTGCATTCACATTTGCTTCCAAGAAACGGAGGCAGTTTTGCAATCTCTGAATGCGTACACCAATTCTTTTTTGATGATCATTTTTCACAATTTCCTAGTGACAGAACCAAAACATCTGGAACAGTTAAGAATGTTTTCCACCTGGACTGTTTGACTTTATCAACAGACGCAGTACGCTGTGTGCACCCAACTCTGCTCCCATTGGAGCTGTTAAAGAATTTGAGAGAGCCCTTACAACAGATTGTGTTGTGACTCCAAGAGGTGGCTACCTTTGGAAAGTAGTTACGTGAAGGAAAGAGAAAGTAAGTTGTGACATGTCACATCTCTAAAAGACAAAGTCAAAATTAACATAGCTGGAGAGGTCTCAACAGGCCACGGCAATTTTTGCTCTGAAACCAACAGCCTCTCATCTTGGTACTGTGAGCACAGTGGTCAAACAAAATGCCATTTGGAGTAAACACGGTTGTTAATTTCCCAAAGGCTTCACCGATCAATCATTGTTAAGTAGTCAAAAACCATACAGTAATCCATGCGGATAATCAGGTCTGTAAGGACTGGCTACAAAAGTGAAACCCCTGATAAAATGCATACTTCACATATGCTTACAATATACAGGCTTTGCAAAAGGCTCTACCCTTATTGCAGCATATAAAAACTAAAGAAAGGTTAAGTGTAAGAAGTACAAGCAAAAATTTACACGAGGGACCAGGAGGAACGTCAGGTCTGTAACATGTCAGCATCTCCACGCCAGACTCCAGTTGTAGTGGGATATGCTTACTCTGTGACTGCAATGTCTTACGCAGTAAAATGACCTAGCTGCTTAATTGTTTACAAGTACTGATACAAAAACTGTTTTTACCAAACTTCAACATCAACTAAAATAGCCCATTAAAAAGCTGTAACAGTGCCAGCAATAAAACTCCTAAGATAGGGTAGCCCAACAGGGTATGAACTATGAGACAAAATTAAGGTACGGGCTTTACTCCAACAGGATTGGAATTTTCTGCTGTGCTAAAGTTCCCTTCGAGTAGTTTTACTTAATTCATTCTTACAGGACTTGTGAGGATAAGAAAGTCTTGTCAAGTGAACCTTAAACGAGAAAGGAGACTGCTGTACCTGTGCAGCCCATCCTCTCTCCTAGAACACTACATCAGGAGGTGGCACAGTCTTCCCAGCAGGGAGGAGGAGCCTCATGTTTGCTGTTTGTCACAGCTTTCTCAAAGTCAGATCTTTCTGTAACTCTCAAATAAAACCAAAAATGGTCAGTTGGTTTTAAACCAAGGCAAACTTTGTAAAATAACTGCCTGGACACTAAAAGATAATCTAGGAAATACCTAACCAAACTAACTGATGGACAGAGCACAGACACTGCCCCAGAGCTCTGCACCGTGAACTCTACATGGTGTACTTTGTATTCCATGTGCTTCTGCTGTTATCTCAGATTTCAACCCTCAAGTAATTCTAGAGACTATATTCTGTTTTAACTTCATAATAAGATTTATGATGTCTTTTGGGTCCCATGATTCGCTGTGGGGGTTATATCCCACCTAACTTACAAAACACCTTGCAAGTACCTTGCTTCCTCCTGAATCCTTCATCTACAGAGAAGAAATTAATTCCATTTAAGCCCAGATATTTGCTGCAAACTGTGATATCCAAGAGATATCACACCTGTGATCACATTGTCAAGACACGTTCTTGTTCCCTATGCTGCATAGTAAACAAAGCATGTTAGGGCTGGCATTTTTGAAGCCTACTTTTCTTTAGCTGGTCTGATGCCTCCCAAGTTGGCATAAACAAATACTGAATGAATCAGTGTCCGTGTCATAAAGTTTTGGTCAGAAAGAACAGAAACCATAATAATCAGATGAACAATGCAGACATGCACATACAGATCGTATGAAGCCAGCGTGATTTTGAGCCAGCTGCAGTACTTGAGGAGGGCAGCTGATCTGCTGAGCAGAGGCAGCAGTAGACACAGCTAATTAACCTGATCAGAAGTCACAGCTTGCTGAATTATCTGCTCCTTTGTGGCTCTATATTAATTTCTGTGCTAACCACAGCAACAAAACCAGAGTCATAAAATACCTCCAAAACATGCAGCTCAGATATATTTTTTTTCTTGTTACTGCTGTTGGCAATGTACTTTCTGGTCACCAATTCTGTAGATCTGATTTTTCAGTCTGGAAACTGATCATGTAAAGCTCCATTTTTGTCCTGGATTTTTGAAAGAACTCTGGAAGAGAGAGAAATCTTCTACAGAGGACACAGCAGATAATGTGATCTTTGTTTCAAAACCTGCTTTTCATGCTGCAGCGTTAGGCAAACTGTTTCATCCACTGCTGTTTGATCATGTGAGACACAATTGTCTTTGGAAAACTAAAGAGGTAAAATGCAAAATGCCTCAGGCAGAGATAGGAACAAGGACTTCTATTTCTTGAGAAGCAAATGAATTGTTACAGTGCGTAACTACCACCATATTTAACCCCAGGCAAGGAGGAGGTAGAAGAAAAAAATCAAGCAAATATTCTGAAATAACAAGCAGATTAAAGGAAGAACCTTCCTGCTTCCGTCCCCCATTTTGTTACAGACAATCAGGTACAGAATCCATGTAATTAATCATTCTCTAATTAGTCTCTCTCTTTTTTTTTTTTTTTTTCAATGGAAAAGCAGCACCACATTGTTTAAAATTCCTGCCATACTGTTGTGCTGATTCACAGACTTTTTTGGTGGAAAATCTCATTGTTTCCAGGCAGAAAGCAATCAAAACCCCTATTAAAGAAAGATTGTCACAAAGCCCTACGGTATAATTGCTAACATGCAGACTTCAAGAGAGTGAAAGACTTCTAAGCTGGAGACAAAGATATAGCTGCCATCAGAATATCAGCATTTTCGATGTCACTTCTCTTGACTTCCATTCTGTCTGTCTGGACAAAACTTCTGGGACAAGAACAACAATGTGTACATGCAGCATCTAGCATGATGAGAGCAGTGACCTCCTCAGCCTTCCAGGAATGCTCTAATGAGGAGAATTAGCAATGAAAGCAAGAGACAAAGACTGCCATAATTTGCTAAAGTATCCAAAAGGATCAGACTTGAAGCTGTGTTATGCAGCTCACAAAAGCTCTTGCAAAAGACTTTTTATCCTTCTGTATCTTACTATCATTATTTTGTCTGGTGTTAATTCTGTGCACAACAGATTCTTCGCTGAAGTGTTCAGGAGAGATGTAATATCACAAATTTGACAGAGAAAAGACTTTGAAGTATCTGTTGGCCATCACACTGAGAATGGTCAACAAGAGACAGAATGGCCTGTGGAAATCACATAGACTGGAGTTAACAGCAGGAGGAAAGAGCACAGGGGGCTGTGTAGAGGTATTCTCCACCTGCTCCTGCTTTCCCCAGCAGTCCATCCCAGGTTAAGTTCATATTGGCACTTTAAACAGTGCCAGGAAATGTATCTGGAACCCGAGAGTCTGCACTGTTGAACTGTTAGAAAAAGCCCCAGCACAGTCTTGATCTGGGTTAGATAAGCCCTCTTTCAAAAAGCTCCCAGGCATAACTCATGAGCTGGCAAAGAACAGGGACCATTCCCAGCAGCAGCTGCAGGCAGCCTCCTTATTCCAGAACTGATGAGTCTAACAGCATGGATGTAGCCTGATGGTGCTGCTTGCCTTAGGGCCAGAGAACAGGCTCATTAGTACACCTAAGTCCTACACTTGCATACTCACAAGTTCCCTGAGGATAACAGCCTACTGGTTACGTCACTCACCCAGGAAAGGAGACAGTAGTTTTCACAATCTGAACCAGAGAGCTGGTTCAATTTTTCCCTATCCTGAAAAAGTTCAAACTTTTTTCTGTTGCTTCTCTAGAAAGTTCCCTTGTCACCAGGCTATGGCGTAGTTGGGAGAACAGTTTCCATGTCTCTGGGTGAAGATGTCTGTCAAAAATGTAAGTACCCTGGGGCAAAATGTTTGAAATCTGCTGACTCTTGAACCTAGCAAAAAGATCTCTGGCTATATTAAGACTAGGAATCCAGGTCACTACTCTGCTCTACTTCATACAACCCATACATGTAACTAAGGGTGGGGCAAGATTTAACATTTCCAATCTGGCAACCATCCTTCTATTCTATTGGCCAAGTTTACTTGGTAGTTCTTCCACTGTTGGTAGCTAACATTATTATACATCACAGGAAAAACGATATGAGCAAAATAAACGCTTGAAAACCGTTACAGAAAATGTTCTTGGGCAGCAAAGAAAATCCACCAAAAATGGGGGGAAGAATGAGTATAGTTATTTATTTTTTTACTTAAAGCTACTGTAGCCAGGTCAAGATTCTTTCCCCACAGTCAGATCCCAGCAAGCCATGGAAACTGCCCTGGAGCGGTCAGGAAATTTCTGAGTCACTTGTTGCAGCCTCCTCTACCACCCGTCCACAACCCAAAGAATCCCCTGCCCAAGGATCTGGATTTAAACCCTCTAGTTTTTCAAAGCCCCTGTGGTGCTGCTCTCAGATCCTTAGTACAGTGAAAAAGTATTTCACATGATATGCAGCTGAAGGTGGTGCTCCATATGACTTCTGGCTAGTCTTAAGGTCTCAGTGTTGCCCTTTGAATTCAGCACCTGCCAGTGGCCTGCTGAATGAAGAATGTACAAACTCTGCTTGAAGGATGGAGACAGTTCCTTGGCAAACCTTAACCTAACAAACCTGCTCAGGAAGCTACACAGACTGAATGGTGTTTAGAAATGGCTATTGTTAGGACGCAGTTTCACAAACACCTTCAACCTCTAACAGTATCATGCTCCGGAAAGAGCACCTGCATCACTTGCAGCTACACATAGAGATTAGCCTGTAAATACAGACAACATTTATCTTTTAAGGGCATGGACTGGATAAGGCAGCTCTAGCACAAAAGTAAGAGAGGAATGGTCCCTCGATGACACTGCTCTCAGCACTAGAAAAAGACAAATCTTACGCTGACAGCTGCTTCCTTCCATCTCAACTCCCTATTCATTATCAAAGGTGAAGCAAGTTAAATCTCTCCTAAAAGGCTGTTCAGACAACTCTGACAATTAATGTAATTCTGCGGGCCACAGAGCTTCTGCAACATTCAGAGGATCAGTTCTAGCACCAGTTTTTCACAAAATCTTGATCCATCACACCAGGCAGGCATGATTTAGATTAATGAGGCAGAAGAGTTGCATGAGGCAGTCCTGCTGCATGAAAACTTATTTTGCACATCTGTGGCCGCTGGGTAGACAGAGATGAGGAAACAAGATGGCACGAGAAACCATGATGAAAGAGTTTGCAGGATACTGGTTTCTTTAGCAGTTCACTTCTATCACTAGCTTAAATAGAAGTCATACCTGAGGAGGAACTTTTAGAATGGTGGTAGAAGACTGAATGCATCCAGAAGGAATCATAATATGATGTGACCCAGGAAACAAGAGGAGAAGCATAATCCTAAATCCCTTTCCAAGGGTAATTCTTCTAACACCTGATAAAGGGTTGATCAGTTACCCTTTCAGCTTACAGCAGTGGGCCACAATGTACCTTGGAAGAGTTGAAAGCAATGGAACCCTGGACTTATTGGAGGTGTTTGTGTTCCTCTGTATCCCTGTGGAGAAGAGATTAGCCAAAAAGATCAGGTAACCTATTCCTTTCTTTTGCAAAGCATATCCCATGAAAGATGTGCCTTTGTTCTGTGAAGGCAGTACATTGGTATTTGACCTTGGTGGTTCCTACCACAGCAATTTATCTCTTTTCCACAAATTCTGGAGAGATATATAAATACAAGTACCTCACTGAAGTATTATGGCAGGCCTAAGGGTAGGAAAGAGTGCCTTCCTCTATGACGAGTGAGGTTGTTTCTCCATCACCAACATTTGATGTTTGTTGGTAGGCTGAGAAGTTAGGAACCAAATGCTAGTCAGTGGACAGGCAGAGGGAAGATATTTATTTGAAAGGATGTGGGTATTTTGCCATTAAGAAAAAAACAACCCTTTCATTACACTTGCAAAGCATTTGGTCTTTCTCAAACTTCAACGCTCCTCAAAGTGCATAATTCTACTTAAAATAGTAATTCTTTTATTTGAGCAGGTATCTAGAGAGAGCATAGTCTTCAATCTGCAATGACAGCATTTATCATATTCACTTTTCCCTTATGTTGTGACATGCAGAGCCCACTCACATTTCGCAGGCTCGTTTGTCTCTATAACAGTCTCTTCCTCAGAAGTTTCAAGTCACTGCTGGGGATTCGCTGCTGTAGGGGCAACGCTGTGGTGCTACTGCTCCTACAACTGCTCAAGTATTACAAAGATCATAAAGGACTTGATTGCTCCTGTGTGCTGATCACAAAGGACTAGACTGCCCCCGTGTTCTACTCTGAACATCATCTTCTTCCCATCTCTGCTTTGCAAGGAGGAGGTTCTGCCCTTCTCTGCCTTATGCAGTGTTCTCCTATTTCTGCCCATCATTCACTGGAAAGTACATTTTCCAGTAAGGCAAACACTTCTCAGACCTATCACATGCGTACGAGTAGACTATGTAGTACATGCACATGTGTACTACATAAGTCTAGAGCTACCATATCAGACTTATTCAGTTAATTCATCTGTGCACAATGAACATCTTTGAGGTTTCTGGATCTACCACAGACTCTGTAATGTACAGAAAACACTGTGAGCTAGATTTATCAGGGCAGTTTCAGAGTGTTATGCACCTAAACAGGTCAACAGATCCTGATCAATTTGCTTGTACCTCTGGCACAGCGAGGAGCTGCCTCTAAATTCCTGTAGTAACCTTCCCATTGGACAGCGGGCATGATTTTCTGCTTCATTATATCTGTTCACTTCCAGCTGGATGCTGATGACTTGCCAACTACTGAAAGCATTGGGACAATTCATGAATAGATGAAAACAACTGGAATTTAAAAGAAATGGAATCTTCTCCCATGGTTTTCTGTTATCATCTGGGCGTGCTGCTGACACTGATGCCCCTGAACAATTTAAAAGCATAGTCTATTGGCCTTGGAGTAGACTTCAGAGACCTTTCTTCACCACAGAGGAAGAGAAAACATACAGTTCAAAGGACATTAACATGGCAGTTGGAGAAACTCTCTCCACTTGCGAATAATGAATACAATGACTGCATTAAAACAGGCACTTCTAGCCATATAAGCAATCTGAGATGGTTAGCAGAGAAGAAAGAAAACATGAAAACACTGCAAGCACAAAATGCTTGCTTCCAGTGTACCACAGTACTGAATTAGGTCATGTCCTTCCCCATCAGCTTTCATAAACATCAGGTGGGCTGCCAGCATATAATGTGAGATGGCACCTAACCCAATTTAACCTCTGTTTAAATTAAGGCAGTTATTACTGCTGAGATAGTTTGCACTTTTGCATGGGTAAAAAGCAATACCTGCAAAATTGTCTGCTTCAGGAGAGGAAACCACACACTGCTTCTCTCCCTTGGGCTTAGTACCTACTGTTGAAATCATGCATCCTAACAGAAGTTGTCTGGCAAGAACTGGTGCCTAAAATAGGTTGGCCTCATCATTCAGATGCTGGCCTGAGATCCAGGCAGCGTGAATTTGACTCTTTACTGCAGCACAGATTCCCTGGTGATGCCCATCTTTCAGAGCACTGGCATCCTGCTTGGTATCTTGAGGATTATCAGTGCAGGCAAACTTGCCTTGTGAGAGTCATGTCAGGAATAAAACATGTGATGCTGATGCCGTGTTTCTGTGCTACATTAACAGGGGAGCAGGCAAGTGTAAGAGCAAGTACATATCTTCTTCCTGTAACTACTGGCCCCAGCCCTCTGTTCCTCTAGATTAAAAATTCAATACAGAGCGATACAGATTTTAACGAGAGTCCTTTACAGCTGTGGTGGTAGGCACAGGATTCTCCTTGGAACTGCCCATGGAGGTCTGAGAGCCACCAGCAGAAAATCATTTCTATTGTGGCAAGAGGGAAGAGCACCACAGATTTCAGCTCACTAAAGCAGAATTCCTCCTTTTTTCTGGGTGTTAATCCTGAGTCTGCTTTTTGCTTTTCATACTGGAAATTATTTTTACTCCTTGTATATCACTCAGAGAAAGCAGAAGTGTCATGTTAGAAAACAGATACCTTAGCAGTTCCTCAGTGTCTTCCTCAGGACCTGCGTTTGGAATGTGCTCCCTTTTCTCACAGGCAGCTGGCAACAGCAGCGCGTCACCCAATCTTACCATTCCACCAAGGTCTGGATCTTCAAATAATTTCACATCTGGAAAGGGAAACCAGTAAAAGGTGGAGTTAATTGTACTACAGAGAACAATAACCACATTAACACTACCTAGGGAATCTGAATAAGGGGATGAAAAAAAGATCACATAGACAACTCCTTTTATACAACGATTTTCAATCCACAAAGTACTAGGAAACACAGCAGTAATACGTTGTGCTCTCAGGACTTGGTATATCTGCTTTTCTTCTTGCACGTAGGTCACACTACTCTTGCCATTGTCATGACAGCCAGCTTCCAAAAATCTGTATTACCCAAACCCAAAATGTAAACGGGGAACAGCCAGGGGAACTACAGGTCATATTTATTCTATTTAAATGATTCTAGATGGTTCTGCCCCAGCTTTGACTTAACATTTTAGCATAAAACTTGCCTTAACGTTTCCAAGACATCATCTAACCTGTATACTCTGCATCACTATATTTTAGAAATCCAGTCATACACATGCTTTAGACAAAACAAACTCTCTATATACAAATATAACAAAGATTTACTCTCTTTCATCTTCTTCCTGGGACCAAGTGATGAGAAATCTTTCTCTGGGCCAAACAGTCCTTCGTTTGGGTCTACTTCCTCTTCAAAAATGATTAATTTCTGCTTCTCTTCCTTGGCTGGAAGAACAGATGCCTTCTTTGTTTTTTTAGTTCTAAAAACATAAGAGACAAGAAGATCAACTGCAATTCTTCATTTAACAAGAAAGATTTATGGCTAAGGAAGTCCCATATGCTGAAAATAGATGGAGGCTGGGAAAGTATTAGAGGAAGGTACATACACATCTGTTAGTCACTGGCAGAAACAAGATATAGAGCTGCGTAGTTAGTTAGCATGACATACTCCATCTGTACTCACACTTTGTATTCTTAGGTACTACTGAGGAACTCAATGGGAACTGGAAGATTAGGGCTAAAAATGCCATACTGCAAAAACTATCACTTGATCACATTTGTTTTAAACAGCTTTACTCCTCTCATAGAGAAAGCTTAAAATAAGAAAGGCCGGCAGCTTCAGCAACGCTGTCACAGACAGAGAAGGGATGGCTTGAAAAACAAAGTGCAGGCTGGACACTGCACTGATCCCTTTGACTTCGCTTCCAGTCACTGACTCTGGGTTTGATGTCTACATACTACTTTCATCACAGTGTCAGCCATTTTATGAGAACACCCTCATCCTCAAAAAAGAGATGGTAGAGAGTCTACATCACCTTTAAGTTGAAGCAAGTGGGGATTGGAAGATATTATTTTGGACAGACTGCAACTTGCAGAATTTACAAATGTCACTCAGTACTTTCCCAAACCAAGGACAGGATTAACTTCCTCTACATTCAGCCTTCTAGAAGTTTGACATTGAGATAAAGTTAATTTTTAGGCTTCTTCTCTACTCAATGGAAAGAGACAGACATTCCCATAGGATAACTAATCCCATCTCCTTTGAACACTGATATTTGGATGCAATAAATCTCTGAAGATCTCCCTCTCCCTTCCCTCTGGATAGAGAAGGAGGCTGAAAACTGCTTTGGATTAGAGGTATCATTTGAACATTGCTTAAACAAGGACGGGAGCAAAAAGCATGTGTCTAATACTCTCATGTACAGGAATTACGTTCCACTAGCCACTGCAAGGCAGCTTTCAAGTAGGGCAGCTTGAGAAAACTTTGAGAACAAAAATCTTTGCATGAAAAGTCAAATCCAAACTGAGCTGAAATAGAATTCATTCACACCGCGTTCTTCCCATGAATTTGCCATATTTTAGAGATCTTGATTCCTAGCATACATGGCGTTAACACTTCTAAGGTAGCCCCTTTGAGTGCCTCTTACAACGGAAGATCTGATCTTCTTTGCTAAGAGTAGGTCAGGTTTCAGCCTAGAGCAAACCCAATTATCAGCACTTAACATGCCATAGTCATCAAAACTGCAAACTAAGGTCAAAAGATTACATACACATTCCAACTACATAAAAGAACCTTGTAAAATCCTTGTCTGAATACAGCTATGCGCAGAGTGGAGTCCAGTTACTTTCAGTTATTTCCACAAGTTTATTATCAACAAAACAGAACTTAATGGATGATGTTACCTTGCTACCATCACTTCGTCTCCTGGCAACAGGAAAGGCCACACTTCAGAGGCCTAAGAACAAGCCTCATGCAGAACTGAAATACAGACTTATTTGGAAATACAGCTCAACAATATACTAAAGGTATCAGTAGTTGACAGCGATAGCGTGCTGATCTATTTAAAGTACACCCCCTCTCCTTTTTCAGACACTTCCATGGCTTTGCTTTTTTGCACGTATGTTCATTATGGATATGCCTTGAATGACTTCTGAGTTTGAGCTGCTTTTGGGTCCAAGTGCTTGTCTCAAACTGATGCATTTGTGAAAGAGCCTTATTCCAAAAACATTCATAACCTAAAGTAGTACTACCTACAAGCCAGACAGCTTTCAGTAGAGATTTCCACACAAAATTATTGCTTTATTAACTACGGAAAGAAATCTATCACTCAAATGAGCTTAAACATCAAAGGAAAAGGTAAAAAAATGAGATTAATTATATAGAACAGAAGCAGAAGAACAGTAAAAATGAGTTGTAGAGAGCTGGCCAATCGATTAAAAGTAGAATTAGTAGACACAAAACAGTCCAATCTACTGGGGACAGAACAAGCTTTGCAGAATTTGTGCCTTGGACTGTATTCTTTGAAGTTACTGATAACATAGATGAAGATTTGCCAACCTGTGGAGTACCAAAAAGCCTTCGGCAAGATACCTTGTCCATGCAGAGTGTGACCACAGTTCTCCAGATGCCTAAGAGCCTCTCAGGCCACAGGTATTACACATGAGCCAACATATGCCCAAGCAACATTCTCCACCCCACTGAAGTGAGCAAGCAGTATACCAACAGTTAGCTGACGTACTTGCAGCAATGAGTACCAGCATGGTGGGAAACATCAAGGGAAGGGTGGAGAACCATCAAACATCATAAGGAAAAAGACGTAAAACAAAATGAATTGGACCCAAAGGCCTTAGTAATAACCCTCTGTTGAGTCTAGCCATCAGACCAGCCTACTTACACTGTCTTGCTTTCTATTTTGCCAAGGGACTCCACTGACAGTTACAGGGCAGAGGGCCAAACCCACAGGGCCCGAGTGCTACCAGCAGGAACATGAAGAAGTTGTTTTCCTGCCTCCAAGTCATTTCCCCTCAGTGCCCTTCTACAGAAGCCACAGCTGGACTGCCAAGTCATTCCAGCATATCCATACAGGGACTCTGCCGAGGTCTGTCTCAAATTGGGAAACAAGATTCCCACGGTTCTGTATTTAGCTGTGCCCATCCAGGCTGTACGCTGCGAGCAGAGGTTAACAGACGAGAACGGGTGTGTGAGAAGCTTCGGAGTCTGTCTGAGGCTCTGCCTCCACAATCGGCTTCAGCCGGCCTCAGCGTGTGTTACAAGAGGCGGCTCTGCCTGCCCACGCACCCCTCTCCACACTCCTGCCAGCTCCCCACAGCAGGGGCCCAGGGACAGCCTGCACCAAGCTGGTGGTGAACCTACATGCTGCTGGGCACGCAGAGGAGGAGCTGTAAGATGGCTACCTTGATGCTCACGATACCCCTGACCTGAGACATTCTGAAACTACCTGCATCCAGCTGGCATAAAATGACCCACGTCATTGCTTATTTCTGTGCTGCTGGAACAAGTGAAAGGTGGAAAATTCACTGCAGTTAACTTTAAGAATCTTAATGAAAACCAAACCAGTCGTAAACTTTCACTGATTTGAAGAGACTGACCAAAAATTAGGGAATGCGAATGCTCCTAGTCAGGTAACTGGTACACTTGAAAATCCAGCTGAGATTCCCAGCCCCTTTGTGATTCTCAGGTCACCTGTGAAAATGTCAGCAGCACTCTGAACGCAGGAGATACTCACTTTCAAAAGTAGCGCATTTTTTCAGAGCAGTTCTCCTGTCATTGTTTACAGACACAATGTAGGTCACTTGCTTGGCAGCCTCTCTGTCTCACTGGCACATCAATAATGCAGAAAAGCGTTCTGGTCAGCTGCAGAGAACAGCAACGAGGATGACTAAGACACTCCATGTGCAGTTGCTGTGTTTTGAAATGCTGGATCTCTGCGCCTAACTCTTGGTGACACACAGCTTAAATCACAGAGCTGGGCTCTGTAACTCTGCTTGGCTGCTGTGGTTGGCACAGAGGTCCCTAGCCCATTCTCACTACTGAGTTAAAATACATGTAATACTTATACTTACTGCTGCGTATACTTAGCCTTCTGTGATTCAGACTAAGTACCATCTCAGTACACAGACAGACAAAAATGCTCTGAACTTACTGTCCTGAAAATATGACTGTTTCTTTTTTACAGGAATAAGATTATGCTCCAGGAAAGGAATGTTACATATAAAAAAAAGATTTACTCAAAATACATGTACTCATATTTTAGGAACCCGTGAGATTTTACAAGGGAAGAGCTCAGTGATATAAATGCACCCCACCTCCCACACATCCACATTCAGGCTTGAACAAAAGATCTCCTGCTAAAGCAGCAGCAATATTAGCACATCTTCTTGAAAACCATTTCTGGGAAAACAAAGATCCTATACACTAGCTCACCCAGAAAACAAAATGTCATCTGCTGCTTTCTTTTCATTCAGCAGTGCTCATTTTCCATAGCTGCCTGATAATAACAGACAGGACAAAAGGGGTCATTCTCATCCGCTTTGGGCAAGGGATGCAGAATAGAAACTCGAAGGCAGCTAGCTCAGCACAGCCTGGCATGAGGCATTAAGCAACCGTGACAAGTGCTGGCCGCAGGGATATTTCACCTCACACAGTCATCTTTTTCTTCCAGGCATCACAGTGACTTGCAGAGCTTTAAATGGCCCTGGCATGTCCCAAAATAAGATAATGTTAATAGATGGAGTAAACCTCCTATTAGAAATCATGTGGAAGAAGAGCATTAAATTGCAGGGGAAGTTTCTCCTGCTCCATCCCCCAGATTAGGCGAGCTTTGGGCTATTGTTCCAACAGAGCAACAGACAGAAAGAAAGCCTGAAGGACTACATCTTCAGCTCCCATCTAGGGACCTGCTTTTGGGAAGAGAATTTTCTAAGGGCTCCGCACCCAGGAGAACCTATTCTTCAAATAAAAGAAGCCACGCAGTTTTTACACTGTCCTTACACTTTCTGGTGATACCCTTTTTCGATGCATGTATGTAGAAATCAAAAATGGCCAACAAGACCACAGATTGACAACTGTTGTTTAGTACACAGCTTGTACGGAAAAATCATAATATAGAAGCGCCTCCTACAGAGTTTTCCTCTAAATAACTAATAAAACTCCCAGGCACTAGTATGACCAGCTAGGGAGCAAGGGCAACACAGAGGACTGCAAAGGAAAATTTGGTATCGTGTACATTTGATCTTCTAGACTAAACCAGAACGTGCAACTTGTTGAAACAAGTTAAGGACAACAAAAAATAAGTTTTAAATATAATTATGACCAAATTAAACCTCAGCAAGGCCACTGGTTCCCAACAAGACAACCACAATCAAGTGGTTGCCAATAGTGCCAATAATGCTGTGAAAAATTCAGAAATACTCACAAATATTTGGGATTTTATCTACAAAGCAGCAGAATGGTTCCTTCAGGGTTTCTAATGACAGTGAAAGAGTTCTAACATCCATGTTAATGCTGCACGTTTTCAAATATGCAATACCAGCTAACATGCACAAACGTGCTTTGGAAAAAAAAAGGCCAAGCATCTTTCTGTACCCTTGATAAATCTACTCAACACATTTTAGACTTCAGGGAGGTTACAGAGGGCTAAAATTAAAGCTAATGTTCGGACAGTACATTGCAAAGAAGCGTGGGCTGACGAACACTGCCAAGATGCTGGGTAAAGTCAAAGATATGTGAGATAAAATAATTAATTAAAAGAGCATTCAGCTGCTGGATTATTGCCAGAATCATGCCATTGCTTTGTTTTTTATGACTACAGGATTGGTTAATAATGATACCTTATCCAAGGACAGAGACTTTCCATCTTTTTCCTCCAAAACAAGACCAGGACAATGGGAGCACTGTTACCCACCATCTGCTGACACGGAGCTCACTGCAGCATTGCAGGGATCTGCTCCTCTGCAGAGAGAGCCTGAGATATCTCTGCATCTTACTTAGGTGCCCAGATGCACCAAGCAAGGAGGGATGAAACCAGAAGGCTTTCTTTTTGTTCTTCTCCACTGCTGTGGTGGGATGAGGAGAAGAGAAACTTGTGTCTTGCTTAGCAGCCTATGGATTATTAAAACAACAGCAAGGCAAGAACCAGTATCAGGGCTTGGCACGTAACACTTTGTTTATGCCTTTAATTCTCTATTTGTATGCTTGGTAGAATGCAATTTCAAATCGACAAAAGAAGAAAAGCATTGATTTCTTCTCTGCTTCCCCCTCCTGGAGCACTTTCTCTTTTCCCTGTGCCAAGTCCTTGGAATTTCTGCCCAGTATTGCCTCTTTCCCCTTGTCATCCCTCCTCAATCCATTTCTCCAAGTTTCTGGCCGGTATCAGGCACCTTCTTGCTCCATCTCCAGGATCTGCAGTATTGCATTATCTTCCAGATCGACAGTTGGCCCTCTTGGTCATCTTTAGCACTCTATTCCCCTCGTCTGCATCGTGTACCTTTTCCCTCCAGACCTCCACTCTGATCTTTTCTTTTTCTGCTTCAGTTCTAAGCATTTCCATAGTTGGTCTAATCGGGCTTTTGAAAAAGCCCAGAGGCTGCAAGTAAAGGGGAAACAGGATGCTGCAATGGGAAAATGGGGAAAAAACAGGGGGGAGGGGAAGGAAAGAAAAGGATGAAATTAAGCATAAATAACAATAGGCAAATCAGCAAAGGAAGAGAAAAGGAAGAGTTTGAAGCTGATCAAAAATAATAACCAGCTGTAATTTACTGAGCACCAAAAATAAACAAGGATGTTGACAAGCTCATTTTCATGTTTAATTTTAAACAAACATAAAATCTTTCTCTGAAAGGAAGCTTTACATGGAAGAACTTACGAAGGACAGTTTGGGCTCAGTGCACTCTACCAGATGTTAGTCTTTGATCTATCTCCTTCAAGGTTCCCCAGATCTATGCTTTGACCCTATAAAAATTACAGTCTTAACTAAAAAATCCATTCTCTTGCACTGATTTTAACTGCTATTAGTCTGTAGCTCCTGAGACAGGAAATCTGTGGGTAAGTGCCCTGTTGCATGCCTGCAAAGTGGTGTCTACATTCAGTATAACTCAGCAAAACAATGTGCCACGTGACAAGAATATATATATGACAACTGTAATGAGATCAGTCTGTCAACATTGTCCCTTTACGAGACATTATTCACAAAATTGAGCAGCTTTACAAGCAAAGTGAACCGTGTTGAAATGAAGAGGGTGCAAAAAAAAACTGGGTGGTGAGCATGTATCTGTCACATGCTCAACAGACTCAGGAGCAAACAAGAAAAAAGGCCTGACAAATGGGGAATTTATGGTAATGGAAGTATCCAAAATATGGCTGATAACCAGAGGTCATGCTGCAAATTTCTGTACTTTCTATACCTCAGATACTTTTGAACTTTAAATTTTGGAAATAGATTGCTGGCACATTCAGAAGTCTCTGAATTTAGAGCAACAGTTACCCTGAATGTTGTCACAAGGATTCTTAAAACCAAAGGGATAAAGGCAAACAGCGATTGATTTGGAGAAGTAACCGGTTTCTTCAACGCTAAAATAATAAAAAAAAACACTCACAGGAATATATCACCATAGCCTCTTGTTAGACATACTTGAATAATTTCTGAAAAGCACAGAACAGGTGAGTAGGTGACACTCTATCTCCAGGAGTGCTGGGCACTCACAACCGTCAATCAACAGGACCTGCGAGAAGTTGGTGCTTCCTCGCTAGGATGAGCAGCCTGTGGCCATTCTACATCTACTCCGCAAAAGTTTTGTTTTGTGTTACCTTATCTTCCTCACCAACAGAATGCCATCGTATCCATTGGCACCTCCTGCCACCTACCTGTGTTCGGCAGCCTCGTGGCCTCATTTTGTGCTCCTCAGCAGCAGACAACTCCCACTGCAGTGCTGCTTCAGGATAATTCCCCCCTCACCACATCCAAAGTGCTGGTTACCAAAGCATGGAGCAGATTCCACCAGTAGCCAGGCAGGATTAGTTCTCAAAGGCAGATCGCTATAGAAATGTCTCCACTGAGCCCAAGGAAGGGTGACAGGTTTCAGCCTGGTTTTCAATTGCCTTCCCTTCCCCAGGATTCCCCCCATCCTGCTGTCACAGAGGTCACTATTTCCCTGTGCTGCTCTGCCTGCCATGCTGTGGGTAACACAACCCTACCAGCACAATGTGGAGGTGGCTCCACGGGGAGCAACAAGGGAAGGACACAGGGAGTCACTGTCAGAACTAAATGATCCCGCTGTTGAGATGCGGCCCTGTGCTCCTCTGCTGCTTCTCCTGCTGATCGTGAGATCAAAGCCTCTTCCATAAAAATAAAATGTGACTTTCCTATCTAGAGGTGGTTTACATTTTTTTTCAACAGAGGTAAAATAAAATTGCTCTGGGTGAAATATTCCCCAGGCCACAGATACGCCTACTGCACGAAGCAAGTGCTCCTTCTGACGTTGCAGACATTGCTGGAGGTCAGACTGCAGGCACTGGGGAGCAGAGACACAGACCTCTCCTCCTAAGTGAGACACTGAGGTTCTGCAGAGGCAGCTGCCGAGGGGCTTCTTTCTGTTGCAAGCAGAAAAATAGCTGACATAGATCTCCATTTTTTTTAAATTGGATTCCTGCTTACATTTTTGTCGCTAATGATTTCAGATGACACTAACTGCCCTGACTTCTCAGCACACAAGCTTTTGCAACACCAGTGATTTCGGCTCTGCGCTCAGTGCACTCAGCAGCTGCCTGCCAGGTGCCGTGGGGGGGTTTGCTTGGGAAACACTGTGAGCACATTGCAGAGGTCAGGCGCTGGATGGCCGAAAACTGGTAAAGGTGAGCAATCCACGAGCACGTCGCTGAATGCAAAAGAAATCAGAAGCCTTTACAAGCATTCTGGCTCGTGCATGAGAACCAGCTCAGCACTGGTGTTAACAGCCATAGCAGTATTCTAAAATCCTATTGACAAAAATCTCTCAGAACTCTGCTCACTTGGAGCGCTGCTTGCTACTCCCACAGCGCTTTTCAGAGATGGCACATGGATGATCTCAGCGAGGCCTCCAGCTATCATCTCATATCCCCAGAGAATTACTACCTTGCACCAGAGCCTGCAGCTCCACCCAAGTGATTCATTATAGGCCCTGCTCCTTGCTCCTACTTAGCTGCCTGACTATGTGCTACCACCAGCTGCCTCCCCTGGGGCTGCCCGCATTAGAAATGCTGGGGATCCACGCACTGCAAGGGCTGCAGCAGGGAAAATGGAACAGGGAGTGCAGCTTAGGGGTTCATTTGCCACAGTGGACAATGCACTCAAACGTAAGGATTGATTTTGGGTGGTCCTGTGTAGAGCCAGGTGTTGGACTCAGTGATCTTTATGGGCTCCTTGCAACTCAGGATATTCTGTGATTCTACGAGGTTTCAGCCCTGCGCAGAGACAAAAAGTGGAAAGCAGAGAGGGCTCCAGAGAGCTCTTTCCAGAATTAGCTGCTGTTGACTCAAGTGTGAGCCTGGGCAAGTAACCTGATCTTCTGGGGCAGTGTGCTGATTCACAAATCCTGACAGGACTCAAAGTATACCAGTTACGCCATTTTATATCTGTGGAGAATCTGGTACAATTAAGCCGTACAGTAAGTGGGAGAGAGGTGAGAAACTAACTGAAGTTCGGTAAGGGGGAACTTCTGTTGAAAACAGAGAGGGAGCAGGAATTTATCACTGATCTGTGTCAGGAAGAGGGGCTAGTGGAAAAGTGATAAATGATGCTGAGGACAGCAGGGGAGTAGCAATTACAAATAACTGCACAACGTTTCAAGCTTGTCCTCCCTGCTGTTACAATGCCTGTGGCAATGCTGGAGGAAAGAATGATGATTTCTAGACTGAAAACGTATCCCCAGGACACTTCAGGACCTGGGTTCATCAGGAGAAATGCTACAGCAGCCCCTTCACATGCCACATGGCTAGGAGAGAGAACCAACACAGCGAGCTGTAAACATGCAGTCCAGGAAGCGCTGCCACACTGCCAGGCACTGACTCCTGGGGCTGCCTTGTGCCTCTCACCAAATCACTCTGCACTGCCCACCCATCTCCTGTCTGCTGCTTCTGGCTCTGTTCGTCTTCCTTCACACCCCCAAGTGAGGACACTGCTACCTGTCTGGGATCTCCTCAGTGAAAGAAAGGGGTTCGAGGCTGCCCACCTTCCTCAGCTGGCAGAATCCCACAGCAGGAAGCAGCACATACACCTACCCTGCTTGGCAAAACAAGGCTGAGGCTGCATGCACTTGGCATTGGGTCTTCCCTTTCTCCATGTAGCACCCCTGTAATTATTCTGTGTCTGATACTCATTTCAAAGTGCTTGAAATAACATGAGGGTTGTGCTAGAGCCCTGCAGAGCGATAGCTTGAAACACAAGGTGCTTATGATGAGCCCCAGGCATAGGAAGAAGGTGCGTGGTGGTGTTTGAAGGTGCAAAGCTTGATGAGATACTGCCAGAGGACTGTGTACAGAGACAAACCTGGTGCAGTTGTGCCCCGTGCTGCCTTTTCGAAATGGCTTCGGTGAGAGGTCCTGGGTAGCAGCCCCTCCCATGGAGAACAGATAAGCAGAGAGCAGAAGGGAGACTGTCCTTCACCCATTTGTCCCCTGGGCTTAAGGATACCCTGGCAATCTTCACAACATCCATCAGTAACGCCTGTCTGTAGGGCACAGAGGAGCATGATGCCTCCCCTCTCTTGAGCAATGGTGCTATGCCAACAGCTGGCAGGCGCCTGGCAAACTGAGCACGATCCTCTGTGAGGGTGCACAGTTAAGGGGTACGACAGGCCGGGTTATGTTTCCCACCGCCTCCCAAAGGCAACTGAGAGGACTGTTGCCAACAGACAGCAACATTTGGATAGCACCCAATCACCTCACAACCATTCAGAGCTGACTCTCACCGCACCCCACTGCAGCAGGGAATGCCAATACTCTTCTTTTACAGACTGGGAACACAGCAAGGTCCCAGAAAACAGAAGTGAGCTGGTTACAGCCTAAACAGGATGTCTTTGAAGCAGAATTGAAACTAATTCCTCTGAGAACTTGGCCAGCAGCTCTGGACCACATGCTTCTCCTTCCTGTCTGAGCATCTTGCATTGTGTGGCACTGCCCTCGTCTCTTGGCAGCACCACTGAACAAATAAAAACAACTCCTGATTAGATAAGGGTTTGCTTTAACAGCCCCCGAGAGAGGAAGGGAGGCTTAGCCCTCAGAGGCCTCATAAGAACATATCAATTTTTTTTTTTATATTACAGGAACAGTGAGGCCAAGCCTCTGTCACTCACAAACCAAGACATGAAAGACGGATGGCACAGGAACAAGTTTGCAGGACAAGACTTTTATACACAGGAACAACTAATGCTGGCAGATAACCCATCACACAGATGAAAAATGAGACATCTTTAGCAAATGGGTCTAGATAATGTTGTAAGGCGGTTTTGAGGGCAAGACACTGTGTTTTGTGCTTAATGATGCCTCCAGAAATGCCTCAGATGCTATTATAGACAAAAAGCAATAAAGCAAGGCAGAGAAGAGGTTTGGAAATCTTCCATTCAACTCACTCTGACCAGTTTGTGAACCGTGCCAAGTCGGTAGTAGTTATGAGAGAAGAATCACGGGTCAGAGAGCAGACCTCAGAAAATAGCCTATACTACCAGTAACCCAAGTCGAGACCTTTTTCCAGCCCATTGACACACCATGGCTTGTACCACAGCTGAACTCTGCTCCAACACGGGCTGGCTGCACCTATGCAGCCCTGAGCCAGCTCCTGAGCCGTGCCCACCATCAGCCAAAGACCACTACCTGATCTGAAGCACCATAGCCAGGCTGCACGCTCACTGCAAAACACCCTTGGCACACCGAGGTTATCTAGTGAGTTGTTAGCATGCTCCCTGGCATGAATTTGTCCCAGGTTAGTTAATGCTTTCCCAGATTAAACTACATCACTGGACATAGTTTAAGGTTCAGTACAAGCTCAGGGTCCTTTCCATTTTGGTTGTGGCTAGCTTGCTCTGGGGAGCGTAAGATTTCAGCTAGGATTTAGTCAGTGCAGGTCTACATGCTCTGTCCACTTTTATTTACTTGTCTAGTCACAGTCAAATTGCCTCTGCAGCTGTGTACATCACTGTGCTGACAAATCCAGCCCGTGGACGTGGACATGACTGGGCATCTCAGGCAACACAAAAAGAAAGGTTTTGAGTCTTATCCAGAATTTATGGCAAGGAATAGAAAGCCTTTCTTTCACTTCAGTGACAAATGCCACTAAGAGCCACCTGAATGTTACATTTCTTTGCAAAGATGAACTTTTCTCCAGGCAGGCTGACAGAATCAGTTTTATTCCTTTCATCAAAGGGATAACGGAGGGATGAAACTTTCAAGCACTGTGCCCAAGATGTGACCTGAGAAATTCAAAGGCAGAATGAAGAGCTGCTGAGTCCCAGACACGTGTCTGTCTGTAAGCACATTCCTCTTTTTTGCTGGCACTTCATATGATTCCAGAGCTGGCCAACTACTGCAAAAGGCAGGAGCAAGAGTATGTGATGTCCCAGGTGTGTTAATTAGTACTAGCATATAGTTACAATGGCCAATTCATGTATTTTTTGTAAGGTTTTACAGACTGCTTCCAAAAATGGTTTTCCAAAAGCCCGTTCTTTGATCCTTTGAAAACAAGACAGAAAGTTCTGAGTAGATCCACGGGGAGAAGGGATCAGTGGTTTTATTAAGTCTGCTGATTTAGGAACTTGACAGCATCAGATGAAAAAACAAGCAAGACTCTCATCTCAATTTAAACTGGGCACTCAGTCACCCTCCCCAGACAGTTTCTTCCAGAGCAAGCAATTCTCTTACACTTGGTGAACAGAAAAACAACAGGGCACATCTGAATCCATCCCTCATTAGCAGTCTGTCTCATCTACAAGCAGTTCTCCGGGTCTGCTGATTAAAGATTTCCTGTGCTTTGGTGAAAGGCACAGGCTAATCGATGAGGTAATGCTTTTTTTATTCTAATTAAGGATTTGAGTCATCCTATTATTGTAAAGTCCATGAAACAAAACATGTTTAAATCTGTCCAATTACATCATGTTCAGTCCTCTTCCAAAGAAGAAATTAAAAAAACAAAAAAAAACCACCAACACTTTTGATTCTGTGTAGTTGCAAATTTATCCTGTGCCCCTTCTAAAGGATCTCCTGCCTCCTACAAATCTGTCTCAGTTAACTAAGGGCTTGCTTAGCATGCCTGCAGAATGGCTGGTGGCAGCTTCTGCACGCCTTCATCGCTGCTAAGCTCGGCACTGCTACAAATGACAGCACGCTGCTGTTAGAGAGGATGGGAAAATCAAAAGCTATGAGTTCACTTAAAGGACTATGGGAGTTATGTGAAAGCTGGTGCCAGCTAGTGGCAACGTTATTTCACACCAGTTCCCTGACATTACTTGGCTCTCAAATTCTTCTATTTACAGAAAAGCGCGCGGCAAGTTTACATGCACTGCCCTTTAATGCATTGAAAACAACGAACCAGGTCCATTACAAATCCCACAGCATCTTTCTTAAAAGCAGATCTAACTTGGTGAGATGGTCAAATTCCAAGCTGGATATTTACATTCACATCAGCACAACTCCTCCTGCTGAATTCTAGCTGAATGACGTATTCCCCTCTTAGTGCCTGATGCTGCACGAAGCCATTAAGCCCTCGCTGCACTTCACCCCAGGTGTAGTTACACTTGTGCTCTGCATCAGAACGCTGCTGGCTGGCACGCACAGCTGTAACATTACACAGACTATAGAGTTCTTTGCAGCCCTCTGGGTTTAGGATGATGGTATAAACACAAAATTACTATTTATAAAACCCATTTGAATATATTCAGTGCTCTAATCAGAAGGAAAATGAAGCACATTAAAATAATTACTTGAACTCTCTCCCAAAGGATCCCCATGTTCCAGCTGTGTGCGTACTGGAATCACGCAAGCCAGCCATGACAGAACTCACCACTGAAGTTTATCTGAGGCGAATGCTTCCACATGCACGGGGAAAACCTGGGGAAACAATGACTGCATAATTGTGTAGGGCCTAAAATCTAACACTAGAACAGGATATATGACAGGATATATGATAAGGACAATGCTGGCATGGAGGAGGACTCCTCCACGTTTCCCCTGAGTCGGGGCAGTAACTATTTCCAGAATAAAAGAAAACACTGAGCAGCCAACTTCAGATCCGTGATTTATGCCTCTGCAAACCTCTGTCAGAATGCCCTAGCTCTGATCCCAAGGTACAGTTCCTTCTGGTCACCAAAAGTGGACATACAGGAGGTTTTTTTTCCATTCATCTGTCAAATAAGCTCTCCTGAAGCAGCCCTTATGGATGTAACCTGTAACAACTACAAAAACACTAATTCCAGAAAATCTCAGTTTTCCTGAGTGCACTTTCGTTCAGTTAGCACCTGCCACAGAGCAGCAATGAGAAGAGGGCTGACTCCTTCACACACCCACCTCAGTGCCCCGGGTTGGAAAGTATAGCTAGAAAAGTTTCTCAGCTCCACCACATGGAGCCACACAGACCTTGGTACAGTTCTTCCAAGGAAAACATCTTCCCGGACCCCAGAGCAAACACAGCAGACAACACTGAACTAATATGGGTGTTTCTGTGAGATTCAGTAGCTGAACATGTTTTTGTTTTCCACTGTTTTCTTTCTATCACCTTCAACCCTTCATCTGCAGGGGGACAGCAAGTTTGGCAGAAAAGAAACGTGGGAAGCTGTGCCGAGGACATGGGGCTGGAGACAGAAGGCAAAGGAAAGCCCGTTGCATCATCTGCATATGGGAAGTGAATGCTCAGCAGGCACCTATAGACATTAACAGTGTTCAGGGCAGGCAAACTGGAAGGACTGAACTGCTGCAAGGAGAGCATCCTGCCATCCTGCTTTATTCCCTATCCACTTAGTTAAACCACCTGCACAGATAGGCTGTAAGTTTGCCCCTAAAAAGGGTCAAGAATAGATAATTTCATGAAAAGCAAATATGAGTCATCCTTTATTTGCATGAGTAATCCACACTTTCTGCTGTCTTTTCTTCTTTTTCCTCTCTTTGATGAGGAAGATCACTATACCACACTATGACCCTGGTTTTCAGAAAAATTTCAACTGCCAGAAATGTTGCAGTGGAAGACCAGTGGGGTTGTTTACTGAGATTTTATAAGTTGCCAATTGGACAGCAGCTGGATTGGAATTGAAACAAATACTTGTGTCACTTGGCAAAGTGAGAGTCGAGCATGCCTTGCAACCTAAACTTGTGACTCAATTCACAGAATATAAAGATCTGCCTGTTCAAATATCTAAAGGCTTCACAGCTGTGAGCACGGATGCACACACTGCTAGCAAAACAAGGCTCTTTCTGTTTCTTGTTCATTGTTTTATCTATCTGAATTTCAATAAAGAAAACACAACCTGTAACTTCCCTCTTCTTTGAGGCGTACACCCTCTCTCAGCTGGTTATGACAGCCAAGCAAGTGTTTCTACTTCTGTGCCCAAATCCTGCTGGATTCAGAGGGGAAGCCATGAACTCACATGGCCAGACCGAAATACAGTTGTGAATTTACAAGTGGCTGAGGAGCAGGAGGATGCCTGAAGAATGGAGGTAACACCTTAGGAGTACAACCCTGCTGACCAAGGACCAGAAGGCACAACAGCTGAGCACACAGATTTTGACAAGTTCGCTCCAGGCCACCTGTCCAGTGGATAGCAGCTGAGCCATGACACTACTCCAGCCTGCAGATATTCTCTTCTTCCTTTGAGGCAAAAATCTACCACCAGGCACAGTGCCTGCACCTACCTACCACAGTTCTGATCATGCCATCAATGAAACCACCTGGAAAGGCACAAAATGCAGGATTCCTTTGGAGCTGACTTCTGTCTCTGTGTGAGCCATTCTCAGCTGCCCAAAGTTTCTGGTACAGGAAGTGAGATCAAACTTTGCCACTCATTTCTCCCCCAAAGACAAAAAAGGCTGAGGCCAGCCTAGGCCACAACAGGGAAGAAAAGGAAAAGCAAAGCATCACTGGGATGTCAGGGGACAAACTGTAGCGTGGTGGCCATTAGGACACAACCCAGAAATAACTGCTGGCTCGTGCACTGACCTACCTCCTCCAGCAGCCAGCCTGGCTCTGCAGGGCTCTGGCAAAGTCAGGGCTAGTTGCCTGACTGTTTCCTCCTCACCAATCTGCTGCTCAAAGCAATTGCCCACTTTGTCTGCAGCCAGAAAAGGCCCTGAGTCCTTTAAAACCAACCAAACCCAGTGATGGCAAAGCTCTGGCACCAGGGCTGATAGAGCTTGACCACAGCAACAGTGAACAGCTTTTAAATACTTCTGGCAGCAAGCCCACAAAACATCAGCCTTCAGTGGCTTCATCCCTTCCTAACTGTTGTCAGGAGTTAGCTACATTTCATGCTTATCCACAGCAGATGCAAAGCTTCAATCTACCCACGTGCCTTTACTCCTCTGGGGAGGCACAAAATGGGATGAAGAGAAGCCACGAGGGGAAATCCGCTGAAATAATAACAAAGGTAAAGAGAGGAGACAGAAGAGCTCTTGTCTGGGGAATACCCACCTCCTGGCTCTGTGCAGTCAGCCAGGAAAAACCTCAGGCTGAGGGAGGATGTGCTGTCGCTGAAAGATTTAGGGAGGCAAGGGAGAAAGGACGGAAGGGAGGGAACTGCGTGCGGAGGAGAGGCTCCTGTGAGGGGTGCAGAGAGCATACGGAGGCAGGAAAGCACAGGAAAAGGTGGGTTCTTCCAAGCTGGTGAATAAATATTAGCTCAGAACTTAACTGTAACTGAAGAAATGCATGCACAGGGCTGTCACATGCTTTAACCCACGAAGAACTCACGTTCCTTTGACAACATTATCGCCGCTTTGTTCAGAAGAGCTGGTTCTGAGTCACTTTAATCAACTACTGTCGCAAGTTTATTGGACTAAACTGAGTACAAGTACTAAAGCCAGTTTTAAACTGTGTTTTAAAGCTCTTGCCTTCAGCCTACAAACAAACTGCACAGTTCATCCGCGGAGGAAAGAGATGAAACCCAGCTCAGTTACTGGGATGTGTTCCTAAAGTTGTTTTAAGTTTCAGAGCTGGAAATGTCTAATGTGGTATTTCTTGGACCAAACAGAAGGAAAAATTCTGTAACTGGTTGCCCAAATTCCCTGCAGAAAGCAAAACTCTAGGAAAACCTCAGGGCAAACAGAGAGCAAACAACAGAAGGCAGAAAGCTAACCCCTGTGGGAAAAAGGGCTTAGGGCTATACTTTACTTATTTATTTATTGGTAATTGCTTCACACCTTGAGCCTAAGCACAGGAACTCAATTCAGCAGTTCACCTGTTAGACTAGTTCCTGGGGATCCCCTGGCATGGGACAGGTTGCTTTCACCTAACCCATCCTAATCACAGCCTGGGAGATGGCACAGGCCAGCAGCTATTTCCAGTGGGCATTCTGGGTGTAGCAAACCTCATTTGGAGGACAAGGGAATATAACAGTACAGACACAGCCAGATAATACCCAGACAATGGAGCCCGACACTGCTGAGTTTAGTAGCATTGATATTGTTCTAGAATCTTGCCTCATATTTCACTCTTCGCTCCTTGTAAATCTTTTCTCATAGCGCTGGTAGATTACACCTTTTTCCACTGTAGAATTTTCAGCAGTATCATCAAGAATATCCTGGCTGGGGATGGATGGCTCCTCCATCTTGTGGCTGTCTTCCATGGCTCTCCCTTCGGAGGATTATCCTCTTTGGGATCTAGTGTTCCCACTTCCTTCATTCTCGATGGTATCCCAGCCAGAGAAATCCCTGCAATTGTGACTAGCCACACAGTAATATTTTGTAGTTTACCAGGAAATCTTTTAAGAGCCAGCATTGTTAAAAGATTCTGCACCTCTAAAAACCAAGGCATATTGTTAAAAGCACTACTGTAGTTTATTGATTACTTAATAATGTGGATCTGCAAATGTTGGAATAGATGGATTTATTAAAGACTGATAAATAACAGTATTGCATTCACTTTAAGGAGAACAGAGAGAAGATAAGTTAATGTACCTGATATTTTCCCAACTATGTGAAATAAAATACATATCTAATTTCCCAATCTGAAGGATTTTAGTAAAGGGATACTGTAAAGATTATGGCTTACTAGGAAAAAAAAGGATGAGATACTAGCTTCACAATAAATACTTCAACTAAGAGAGCACTATGACTTATAAGTAACTGTACACTTATAACGCCAAACTAAATGAAATAGAACTAGAAATGTGCCACTGCTACAAAAGCAAGTACAATACATTCATTCCCCACTGCACAGTTGATCTCATCTTACTCAGTATTACTAGTGCTGTTCTGCATAAAGCAGAAAAGATCTCTGCAAGTGTCCAGGAAAACTTGCAGAGTGATAACACACGGAATAGCAATACACCTAACTCAAGGAGAGTGGAAGACGAGGTGACAGTACACATCCTATAATCACACTTCAGATGAATTTCAGCACTACATCCCAAAAAAATGTAACGTAATTTTGAGCACCTTTCATTCCAGGATATTTCCAGGGTGCATTAAAAGATGCAACTTCAGGGTTTAAACTTAATCAGAAGCAAATATTTGAGCTATTCCTAATTCAGACAGGAAAATCAATTGTTCTGTTGCTAAGCAGCCCAGACACAGATGATGTGCAAATACAGAAAGTAAGCTTTTGAGCATGAGAAAAGCTGAAGAGCATAGAACTGGCAAGTGAGTTGCCACCAGACATAAAAGATCAACTCGCCACAGCCCTGAATGCAGGGAAGAAAATCAGCTGGAGGATGTCTCCTCCAGGCAAAAGGAACCAGGCCATTACCAGCTTCCACCTGGATGATCATCATTAATACAGAAGCAGAAAAAAAGGACCCTAGTTTAGCATTTTACCCCTAAGGCCAGTGCATTTAACTGGATATCTGGTGGTTCAGCAGCACAGCAGCAGTGCTGGGCCAAGCCCAGGATAAAGCCTTCGGGCCCAGGAGGAAAAGCTGTTACCAAATGAAGTGTGTTGACAACATACGGAGGCCCCTGCTACTGGAGCAGTTTCATCCTCATCCAGAAATAAAAAAAAAATTGTAAAATTATGCCAAACACATGATTCAATTTAGGTCAGAGCTCTGCTACTCAAAGCTCTCTGGCCACTGATATGGCTTGCAATGGACCAGCTTGTTTTACTGTTGACTTTACATCTTTTCAAAGGGTTGGGTTTTTTGTTGTTGTTGTTGTTTTAACAAGGGAAAGAATTGTGGATTTTTTAAATCTGAATTATCCATGCAACAGGAAACTGTGTAGTACTAAACGTGTTTATCCAGTCTGTACCACCTTCTTTTTTATTCATTCCCATCCCAAACTAACTTAAAGCATGCCTGAGAAACTGAAGCTGCAAGTCTTTCAAGTTCCTTGTTTAAACCACCTACAAATTTAAGGGCATGAAAGGCACCCTAAAATGTTCACTCCAGAAATACCCATTCACTGAAAACGATGCTCCTTTCTTTGTCCTCTTACCTAGACATCTACTATTACTAGATGGCATAAAACTGGGATGCAATGCTTATGCCCAGCCTGATCTCCACTGATGTGAATTAAAAATATCTTCCATGGAAGCTGAGTGAGTTAGAGGGGATTAGAAACAATATAAAATGAGATTCACAATTCTCATTTCCGTGCTTCTTTCTGCTGGGACAGTGTACATGTGAGATATAATAATAAATACATACCAAGAAGTTTTTATATTGGAAACCAAACACTGATTTACAGAGAAAACCATCATACTGCGTGATGTGTCATGCTGCAGCTCTCTTCCAGTGAAGGCCTTGTTTATTCTTAAATAAACAAAATTACTCCGATTCACTAAGAATTCTGCTCTCGAAAGGAATGGAAGCAATAAACTAAATGAGGATTAAATACCAGATCTTTTCATCCTTCAAGGCATTAAAGGACCAAAATAATCAGACTTTCAAATGTTACGTCAAACTCTACAGAGTAGAAAAGCAAACTTCTTGCTTGTTTTGGCACAGCAAATTCTTTACAGCCTACACTTGTTGTAACTCTGAAAATACAACATTGCATTTGCTAACCCAATAGATCATTTTCCTATCCAAAAAAGGACAGCTTCTTTCATAAACACTACCAACCAAAGACCATTCTGCGGGAAGTACTGCGTTATCTAGCTTCTCATTGTAAATAGTTCCTTAACTTTTTAAAACACCTCTTCAACAAAGGAGAAATTCTGAGTAATTAAGCACGTGTCTTGTCAAAAGAATAATGTTTAAAGTTCCCTGGTGAAATGTAAAGGATGAAATACCTCAGGTAAAAAAGGATGCTATCTGGACATGAACAATTAAATGTGGTTATAATAGCAGAAGCAAAATCCACACAGTGCTTCTAGTATTAATCATTACAGTCTACCTGAATTTTAGTTTGGGAAATCCATGCATAGAACTTGGTGTGAATGACCACTCCGCAAATGATTCACGGTAACTGGGCAACAATAAGAGAGTGCTCTGGCTAGTTCTTATCAGTTACTGCCTACTTCTAGGAAGAAGCATTTCAAAAGCCCAGACTGGTTCAAGAAAAAAAAAACATTCAGACGATGCTAGTGATTGTGGTTGGCTCAACCAATTCAGCTGAATCCATCAGTGTGCTTAGTGAAGGCCAAGAACTTTTCTACTTTTGGGCTTCTCTACTTGGGCACCTAAAGTTTGAGACACGCTAAAAAAAATAGTCACAACTCATGATCCCACACATCATGAAACTAAATTTACTTTCAGGCTTCAGTAGTTAGAAATGCTTTTGGGAATTGAGAATTTCCATCTTGAAGTGGAAATAACCATCTGAAATTATTGGACAGATACACAAACCCAGACATTAACTTTAGCAAGCTCTGATTCAATTACTTGGTTCCTCAAGCTATTATTGCTTATGTCTTAGAGGCATTTAAGGATGTGACATCCTCAGAGAAGGGCAAAAGCAAAGATAGCATATATGTGAATATCATGGTTGAAATGTTGGTTCTTTTGGTCTTTATGTTGCTATGACTTCATATCATTCTAGATACCAGTCAGCTCGGAAGTAGTTCCAGACACATTAAACCCTAGTGATCTCCAAAGTAGCATGTCAGATGGTGTCTGGTGGCTTTACATTTTGTGGAAGCACCCTGAAGTGTCTGGTGGAGTGCCTACTGCAGTTGAGACTGTACTTAAGCCATTCACAATGTCTCTCTCTCACTTAGATTCCCTGAGGAACGCACTAAAGTGGCACTACAAAATTTCTTTCCTCTATAAAGACACTTCTTTATTAACTGGATAGGAGTATAGCAGAGGCCTCTCCTCCTCTGTGAAGCTGAAAGTGTTTTATGTTACAAAATGTTGGCATGAGGGGAGAGAGACATAGAATAGCCTTTTTTTTTTTTTTTTTTTTTTTTTTTTTTTTTAAGAAAATCAGGCAAAAACTTAAATTACAACAAAGGCCGTGACAGCCATACCTGATTATACCAAGAGGGTCTAAATCTTCTTCCTCCTCTTCCTCTTCTTCTTTCTCATCTTTCTTGGCATTCTCCAGTGCTGCAAGCTTTGAAATTAAGTCAGGTGTCTTCTCCTCTTTGAAAAAATCCAATGCATCATTTTCTTCATCGTCTTTCTCTTTGTCGTCAGCAACGTTTTTACCCCTGAAGTCAATGACACTAGTAGATTTTGTTCCTGCGAAATACAATTACAGATGCAAAACTCAGCCATGTTTTATTTCATGCCTTGCACCTGTTCCTCGTGATTTTGTTTGAGAAATGAATAACACAATCAGCTTTTGTGAAATTCTTCCAATATTCCTGATTGTCCCTAGTTCTGTTCAATCCCGTGTCATTATATTTCTGATCTGTTCACTGATTTAAAGCTGTCAAGTAGAGAAAGACAGAGGAAATTAACTTTATCTAAAACCTAGCAGCATATGCCTAATCTTCTCCTTTATGTTCCTTCTGTAGTCAGTGGAAACAATAGAACTTCCAGTCGGTGACTCATCACATCTAAATACAGTTGTTTGACAACACGCTTCCTTCTGAAGTGCCTATTTCTGCCCATTGGCTACAGAGGGGCCTAAATGCTCCACTTAGCTGTAGATAACTAACCTTCATGTAACTAGAAGAGATAAAGTCCACTTTTTGTTACTGATTTAATTAATTTGGGCTAAAAGTACAGCACTGGACAGCATGAAAACTAGTTTCCAAGGCAGTTCTTCAATTTACACTCAGAAATGAAGACTGAAGTCCTAACTCTCTTTAGTATGCAAGATCCATCGAACTGAACAAACTCAGCAAACTGCAAGATGCACACTGAGAAAGCCTTCTCACCACACTTGTTATATGGAAAGCCCAGGAGCGAGAGAAGAGCTCATAACTACTCTGTTCTCTGGAGTCTCTGGATGGTCAGGAAACCGATTTAAAATAATGAGACTAGCTAAAAATAGGCTGGCTTAAAAACATACTGGTAGATAAAATTCCTACTTTCATCCTTTTGACTGTTAAACTAATATGGCAAGTGAGACTCATCTCACCTAGCTTTCATGACTGTATGTGCCTAATCAGCTAGGGCAGAATATAGTAACTAAATGTGCATGTCTACACTGAACAAGTGGTCTAACACTCCCCTTATAGGCAAGGGACTGAGGCTGCTGAGGGTAGACAGTGGAGGTTAGGATGCTGCACATTTTATCACCATGTAGATAGACATCTACATCCTACGATGTTAAATCTCCCTAAACATCTCTGAATATATCAACGCCTCCAATGTCTCTCAGGAAAGTGTACCAGCTTAAGGACCTGCAGTGTATGTACTGAAGTTCATCTGGTTTTGTAGGGCGAGACACATTATTCTAAGTCAGACTGATGAACAGTCACATTACTTGTACATAATCTGCCCACACAATATAAAGACTCATTCAGCTATAGACATCTGTACCATATACATAAAAGCTTAACACAACACAAGTTCTAAATTCTCTGTGGTCTACTTTCAAGAGAACACTGACAGGGGAAGGGGAGAACTCTCAAATCTTATTTGGCAAAATCCTTTTGCTAATATTATGCAGTTTTGCCCCCTCTGACTTTAGGAAGCTGCTTTCAATTGTGGGTTTCATGACTGATAAGGCTTTGGTTACAGGGACGCACACTTGCAAGTCTCAAGAGTTTCCAACCTGTCTACACTTCATACTTCTGCAAAACTGGCCATTTGCACATGATGATTTGCTAGTGACTTGCACCTTCGGTTCCTTAAAACTAACACTACACTAAGAATCCTGCACAGCACCAGGCTGGTGTATTCCCTGTTCAGCAGATAAATTAAGAGTGAAGAGCCCATCTGTTCCATTCATTCACTGACTCCCTGCTCTGTCCAAGGAATGTAAGAAAGGATCTGTATGAATCATTGGAAGAGGCAACAAGAACTGGACATGAGGGTAAGGAAAATTGAGGAGGAAAAAAAAAAAAAAAAAGCCAGAGAAAGCATCAGACTTTTACTCAAAAAGTAACTGTCAATAATTTGCTTTAGGGTTGCTTCCTCAATACCTAGCAGTTTTATTAGGAATGAAAAACAGACAAAGCGTGGAGCAGCTGTTCACTGAGGGAGCCCTGCACTGCCCTTTCAGGGTCCATCCCTCTGCTGACAATGTATGATTATTTAGCCTTTGAAACTTACATGTTCTGAATCACAGCTCCAGTATATGCCTAAGGGAAATTACAGACTGTGCAACTGACACTTTCATAGCGACCATTTTGGCATCAGTACTTCCAAATGAAACATGTGTTCCACTGAAAAGAAGGGAAAATAACAGCAAACATCGTAAGAAAGAGTGGTGAGGTGCTGGCACAGGCTGCACAGGGAGCTGGTGGAGTCACCATCTCTGGAGATGTTCAAGAAATGTGGAGATGTGGCACTGAGGGACATGGTTAGTGGGCATGGTGGGGATGGGTTGGTGGTTGGACTAGATGATCTAAGAGGTCTTTTCCAACCTTAATGATTCTATGATTCTATGACCATGTAGCACTGTAGATGCACAAGAGAATATTCTTAGTGATAACCTTTACTCTGGCATTTTCTGGCTCCTGACTACCTAAATCAAGTACCTAGTAAGGCTTGTATTAAGCATGCTTGTGGGAGAGGGGACACTCACATATTTTAGTTACCTAAAAATTCCAGTAACTCAGGACTCGTTGCTAGATCCTCGTCTTTTGAGATGAATTTCATGATATCATTGAACATTGCTCTTCGTTCATAGATGTCAGATTCTCCCACAAAGAGAACTTTTCTAGGCAAGAGTGGAAGGGAAGCATGTGGATACCGTGCTGACAGTCTGTGGTAGAGCTCCTCTATCTCGCTGTACTTCTTGGACACCTGAAATAGAATGTGTTGTCTGGGTAAGTTTCTTTAAAGTCAAGAGGGAGACATGGGCAGCAAGCAGCAGTTTAAGCACTGTGAAGCATTAACCCTGGAAATTGAAGTGGAAAAACACGTATTACCAAAGAGCTTTACATATAGCCTAGTACAATCCTGTTATCTACACAGTCAATCCCAAAGCACTGTTGCTGGTCTTCTAATTCTGTTATTAAAATCTGTTCCCTAATGAAATAGAAGTTCATTGCCAGATACCCAGCGTCCATTTGTCTGACTCATCAGCTAATTAAATACTGGGAAGATCACTGCTCCAGATACTTTTCTCTGACAGCTAAAATTCCTGACCGCTAAAAGCGAGCTATGTGGTGACCAGCTCCAAAAGACAGGAGGCATAGCAAGGAATGTACCTGATGGAGAAAACGGCGAATCTTTTTACCACCATGCCAGAAGACAGAATTCTCAGCCTGGCTGGGTTTCGGTGTGCTTCTGCCTGTCAAGGCCAAAACAACTGGCACAGCTGCTGCCCTGCACAGCACCCGACACAGAAACTCAAGGGCAAAGACCTCAGCTGATCCCTGACTCCTTATCTATGAGAAAATAAAAAGCAACCACTTGGCCATGGCCTACAGGTTCTTGTACAGTGAGAAGATGCCAGCAGTGCAGTCATTCCCTCTGCAGACAAAGACAGGAAGTCTGAGGAGGAATAAGGCCCAAGATACCACAGGAAAGCGATAACCATGGGAACGCTAGTTAGAAATAGGGTGGCTTCCATGCCACAGTCAGTTTCGAATTCAAGACTGGAAACCAACATACACAAAAAATCCCCGCCACAAAAAAAAAAACCCACCATCTGCAATTGATATTATGGGCATAATGAAGATTGACTGTCATGCCATCGGTCTGTGGTATTACACAGACAATACATTCATCCTGATGCTCCACAGCCCCATAATCTATTAAAGCGTTTCAATGAATACAGAGTTGGATTAAAAAAAACATCCCAAAATCTAGTGCAAGCAGAGTCTGCATGGATCAGATCCCCTCCCAGGGTACAACATTTATCTTCCTGTAACATATGCTGGCAAACTCTAGTGTAGTGAATCCCAATTAGCAGTGCAATATAAGAGATGAGAGACACAAGCACATCTTCTATCTTGGGATAGAAGAAGGCAGAATACTTCCATCAATAGAGCGATAGAAAGTCAACCCACAAGAAGCACAGAAGTAGCTGGGAAACAAGATATAGATTAACCCAGAACCTACAAACTATATCTCTACAAGTAAACTTCACAGTATCAGGGTATATTCCCCAGCACTGAAACTTGATAGTGTCTGATAGGAGCCTTATAGTATCTAGTGGAACCTGATAGCATCTGGCACAGTTTTGCCTGGGCAGCTAGCACTTCCTCAGTTAAATTTTCAGTCCAGGATTTAGCCTGGCACAGAGCACTCAGTAGCCAGTTTGGGTACTGCCAGCCATTGTGAATGGTAAAAAAAAGAAAGCTTACCACTATGAATGCAGCCAGACTGTGCTAGCTGGCCTCCAGGTCAGAGAACAGGTCCTGACGTTAATAGACACACCTAGACTAGTCCACTGAGCTACATACGGTCGTAAAGAACAATAGCCACCGAGTTTTCACCCTTCACTGCTTTTCAGAGTAATTATCAACTAACCCAGATGATTTGCAAAATGTTTGCATTTCAGATGTACGATGATCACTCCGGGTTCAGTGTCCACCAATAAAAGGCAAGCAGCTCTGCAAGAAAGATCAGAACCACAAAAACAAACCTGAGTTGCTAGGAGAATGAAAAATTAGGATTTTAGACTTGCCTCCTGTACGCAACACAGGTAGGCAACACTGTACTCGGCATGCAGGATCTGACACTCAAATCAGCAGCCAGGGACTAAAGTGATGGCAATAAAGAGATGATCCCAGAATAAGATAATCCTCCCTTTGAAGAACACCCCAAAACGAGAAAGGAAAGCAATTCTGGAATTTCCAAACTGCTGTACATTTTTGTTCAGCTGTTCCCCAGTAGAACTCTGAACAGAGTATGACACCAGAGTCCCTTCCAAACATACTGTATAAGCATGGGTGTAAGGGCAGTGAGGAAATCACTGGTATTTTTTCAACAGAATAAACAAATATTACCCTCTGCCCAGAAAAAAAAATCAAGTCTGATTGGCAAAAAATGCTTAACATCTAATTAATTGCAATAATACATAACAAATTAATGTCTGAAACCATTAGGAGACAGCAGCCAACCAACAAGACCAAGCCAAAACAGCTTTAAAATACTCAGAAAGGAACACTGAACTGAGACATACAAACTTGTTTAATTATCATCCTTCCTCTATCAAACACCGTACATTATTCATAAATCTCAATTTATGTCTCATTACACTATTGAACTTAAAGTAAACCCACACCCTCGGATCCTATCACTAATAGAGCCATTGTGAATCTGCGTGGGCTCTGCACAACACAGCCCAACAGCACACACAGCGTAACAATGCCATATCCAAAGCATGCTAACAGGCTGCCCAAAAGCCTGCAACACGCCATGCAAGCTAACATCCAGCAGTGCGGGGCTGCCCTCTGCTGGGATAACCTACCACACGCACACAAGATGTGAAACCTCCAGCCCAAACCATTCCCCACCTAAGCCCAACGCTGTGCCCAGCAAGTCCCCGCCTCAAACCCTGGCTGCTGCTGCTGCTGGCTCCTCTTCTTCTTCGTTCAACGCTTTTGTCATCTTTGCTGCATTTCCAAATGCAAAATCCAAAAGCACCAAAACCGAGGCAGTAAGACTAGCAGATTCTAACAGCCTCAGAGCTGATGCATTTGGTTCTCCTCCCGAAGCAGCAGCACAGAGGCACCACAGGGGCCTTGCATAGCATGGCAGGGTCACACAAAGAGCTTTTCCTCAAGTTGGCTCCCACACGTCACCCAGAGCTTCTCACACCTTTCCAGTTCTCTACCACGATGGTTTCTGACTCTTACAGTTTGATGTTTTCTGACAATTTTCCAAAGGAAAGGCACGCAGCAAGTTAAATCTTCCTTTTCCTGTTACCCTTCACAATCCTTTGAAATGAGGCTATGGACTCTACGATACAAAACGTCAGGTTAAAAAAGAGGATGTTACTCTAAAGCCTGCTTTATTGATGCTATTCAGTAAACGAGATCCCCTTTGATTGATATTAAAATATTTGTCTTGCGTTACCCCTAATTCCTCTAGGATCCTGCAATTATCCTTTCCCTCCCTGCCTCTAACCCAACTCGCACGAACGCTGTTGCCCTAAGCCCCCACCTGCTGGAGCCAGCCCAAGTGCACTGACTTCAAGGGAGTTCTGTCAAGTCGCAATATCAAAGGCTTGATTTACTTAACTTCAAACGAGTTAATCGCATAAATACAGCAAAGCACGTGTGTATTTGCCAGGTCAAGACCCTATCTGCCTGTAACAATTAACATTCAACTTAGAGCTGAAACAGAGACAGGGATGGGTTGAGTGGCTTTTTTTATTTTTTTTGCACCAGGAAACAGATAAGTAAGTCAAATATGATCAAATATAGCTAGAAGGTTAAGAAAACCATCAGGAAGTTCAAAGCGAATGACTGAAGTTTGCTGCTAATCCCTCAAATCTCATGCATGTGCCTTACCCCCTTCCTCAAGAGCACCTCACCCATGAAAGTACGCACTAATGCCTGTAGGACACGAGCCTGGGGCTCTCAGATGTGCGTAGGAGAATTTGATTCCTCTCTGTATTAGTGGGATTTAATGTCTCCTGTCCCTAGGCTCCTTTTAATGCCTCAAACTTGTCTTCATGTGCTTTCTATTTACAGTGAGGATTTCAATGAAATAGAGGCCTCAGACAGAGCTAACTCAACCCCTTTGGCCAGCCAGTGCACACCAGTGACTAGACTTAATTTTACAGTATTTCATAGAATCATAGAGTCATCATAAAGCTTTTTAAAAGCCCACTTCTTCACGTTGTCAGAAAATGGAAGTACAGCAGCATTATCCCTTAAAACATCCAGCAGCTTTGGATACAGGAATCAAAAGCACCCCTACGCAAAGACAGCGCAAACCGAGCTTTCATTTGTATGCTTCCAAGGTTAGCAACACCAGAATTAATGCTGCTTGGTGATCTCATGGTTATGCATTACAGTAGATTTTAATTACATGACCACCTGCTTGTTCCCCTCACCTGTTTCACCCAGCAGAAGAGCAGCACTCTAATATTTCTTTTTTAATCAACAGGAATTCTTAACAGCTGCTGAACCTACTGCTACACCCAACACTGCTCTCCCATCACAGAGGCTATAGCATGAAGGAATTTATCTTCCCAGCATATCTGTGTGGTCAGGAAACAGCAGCCCCAGCTCAGGGATTGTGAGGCTCACAGAAAGTAGGCCAACATATGCCAACAGGCAAGAATAAAAACACACCCACGTGCTTTTACTCCATCACTTTATGAGGGGAAGACAGATCCGTAGTAAATTCCTCCTCAAAATGTGCTATGCCTGTCCAACACCAGTCGTTATTTGCTCAGCCTGGAAAAAGAAAGAACTTGACTCACAAATGTTACTTGTAAAAAAGAAGTAATTGAACTGGGCGCAAATAGAAAGAGAAGGCAGTATATGTTGGGTGGATTTTTAATTAGGCTGGGGAGAGAGAAGCTCATTGCTAAAGAAGGTGAGGTGTGGCTAGAAGAAATGCATTTAAGATAAACACAGCCTTTTCTTCTCTCAGAAAATGGTACATCTACAGACAATAATTACAGGTTACCTTTGCAGCAGTACTTGATGCAATATGAAAGCTAAAACCAATTTCATTGTTTCAGGAGGACAAGAGGATTCTGACCTCTGAAAGAAATGCAGCTGAGTTCTCCTTTAATTACCAAATATAACCTCAAGGTTAAGCAGTTCTACAACCCATCTGCTGTATTTTACACATGGCATTTTTTTTAATTAAAAAATCCCTTCTGTTTCTAAGAACGTAGATCTGAACGTCGCCAGGATGTGGATTTCTTCTTCTGTTAATGCTTCACAAACATTTCATTTGAAACGCTGATTTTGCATAGTCCCATTATGGCTGGGGAACACAGAACTCTGGATTGCTCAAACCCACAGTTAAGGGCAGTAGCTCCCCGAGTTAGATATGAAGTCTCTTCCAGCTGTTCATCTAGCTTTGGTCAGAGAACCTTCACACATCTTGATCCACTGAGTTCTACACCACAGCACTGAGGTCAGAGCTAGCTTAGGGGATGCTTCTGTCCTGCTCAACCTCTTTTCCCAGAGGACATGAAGAAATTTTTTGAGCAAGAAATACTGCACAAGCACATCGCTGCCTGCAACTGCTTGTAGCCCAACGCACAGAAAGTTTCACTGCTGCCACCTAGGGCATGAGAAGGCGGCGGACAGTGACTTCAATTGGAAGCAGGCAGAAAACCAACGAGACAAGGAACATCAATTTGCAAGGGAAAGGAAGAGAGGGAGGAGGAGGGGAAAAAAAAACAACAAGAAAGCCAAATGTTCCCAAAATACAGGTCTGGCTCCAAAATAGGATTATCACATCCAGAGCCAATGAAATTCCTGCCACGCCTACCAGTCCTCTGTAACCTGCCACCTCAGCATTGCCGCACTGGCTCCTTCCTCCAACCTCTCTAATTTTATAAATTCAAAACTAGCAAAAAAAATGTTCCACCTCCCATTCTGATCACACACTTGGTAAGGCAGAACAGGCACACTGTTGTTTCTTTTTTCTCCTTCAGATGTCTTATCTCACTCCTCCTTGCTAGACCACTTTGATGTATTAGGCCTGCTGCCCAATGGAACCGGCCCACTCACCTGGTCGTCTCACACTTAGCTTGAAAACCTTCTGGGGATGGGTCTCAGTCTCTGTTTGAGCTGGTACAATGCCGAACACAATGGGGCACTGTGCAGACACAAAGCACTACAGGTGACGTACAGTAACTCCCTTTTGGAAAAAGTGACCAAAACTCAACCAAAGTGGGGGATTCAGATGCCTAAACACAATCAGCTAGGGGTAGATGCAATGTACAGTCTTCTACTTCATTCTATTCCAAGACAGTGCCAATGCCCAAACACACTGTGTCTAAGTGCATCACCCTCTGCAGGCATCTCGGGCTTCTCAGATAGTATCAGCCATGCACAGTGAGCAAACTGAGTTCACCCACATCACAGATGCTCTGCTACATCCTTTTCAACAGTACTGTAGTGACTGCAGTGAGAAAATCCTGGTCAAATGCAGACATCTAACCACAAAGAACAAACTGCTCTGCCTAAACACAGGCATCTATGTCATCTGAAATGCCCTGGGGTATCCAAGGAGGTGTGTGGGGCAACCAAATATCACACAGGACCTATGGGAGACCCACATCCATCTGAGGGCTTTTTGAAAAACCCCAGGGCACCTCAGATAGATAGTCTAGACAGTGAATGGCGTGCAACTCAATTCAGCCTTAAGCATTTTAGCCTGGAGTCCAAGCCCCCCACCCCAGCTGTCTAACATGCAGAATGCTTTCCCTTTACAGTCAAAGAATAGAGGCATTTCCAGAGGATGAGTCACCCCATTCCCCTTCTCCCCACTGACCACAAAAGCAGTGACAGACTCAGATTAAAATATCTAACTTACAGAGAGATAAATTAGGACAGGTGAATCTCTCTGCTCCTTCCAGTAATACATGCAGAAGACTCACTGGAATGAATCGATGCAAAGCATCCATCCTCCCCCCAGCTCACAGCTTTAAATTACTTCCACATACGAAACTATATAATATATCAGACTTAATCAGCTGAAAAAAAAAGTATCAGATGAGACAAATGTTACTCCCATCAGGCTACATCACAGTTTTCTTCCTCATAAAAAATGAAATGTCAGGAGGTCTGACCCGAGAAGAAATCAGAAAGGTTTGCTTCACTTGAGAAGAACAGCTGAGTGCAGAAAATTCCCTTACACAGAGAGAAGAACAGACATGGGAGTGGATAACCTCAGCAAGCAGGGAGGGTACAGTAGGAAGTCTGCTTCTTCTCTGTGTAGATGAGCTGATTTCAATTCCTTTTTCTAAGTGAAGCAGTGTCACGTAACAATAACCAGTTTAAAACCTTGAGTTTAGTCAGGTTCACCTTTCACAGAGCTGCATGGAAAGAGTGCATACTACAGGCAGGCACTACCACAGAAAAATAGCAATTCCACATCCCCTTCTCTCATCTGCCCCCATCTGGCCCTTCTCCTGCCCTACAACAAGGACTGATAAGTGCTATGCAACTCAGAGGCTCAAGAAACAGGTGTAAATTAGTACTAAACAAGAAACCCCCCAATACCATTTTTAGCCAGGACCGGCTCCTCAGCTGTCACTAGAGAATGGCCACATGACAACTGCCACCAGCAGAAAGAAGGAAGCACTGCAAGAGAGAGAAACACTCGTTCCCCCCGGAACAAGAGGGAAGAAGAGAACAGTCTCTTTTGCCAGCACTTTACCATAGTCTATCACTTAGGGCGTGCAACAAAGCTCAGAGATTTGTGCCTCACCATGGACTTTTTCAGAGCATTGACAGATGTTTGTTTATCTGCAATTCAGACTGTGTGCATATCCATTCACCGGCTATGTCCCACGGAGCATGAGTTAAACTAAGGCTAATGGTCTACCAGGTAACCACATACGTCATTGTATCTTTACAGTCATCAGCAAAACATCTGAAAAGTGCAGACACTTACACCACGCAACAGCGAAGGATCTGCTACATCCGAACCCAAATCATCAACGTCAGTTAAGAAAGGAAAAAAATGATGGCTAACATGGTACCAATTAAACATTTACCATAAACTGAACAACATCCTCAGGTTTGTGCTTTGCTGATTTGAAGGCAGCCAGTCGGGTAACGACGACAATGTGATACTCCACGTGGCCAGACATCATCTTCCCACGGACCTCCTGGTATTCCGGCACTGACAAATCCAGCCCAGTGTGTGTATTCTGAATTTGCCTAGGAAGGAAAATACATGCAGAGCTCAGGCACTGGCATGCACACTTTTAAATGACCCTCTCTGAGGATCTAATTCAAAGCTCCAGAAAGTCAGTACTCCCATTTCAACAGGGCACAGGACAGACCCTACACTGCAGCAATACAAAATTGCACAGACATGACCTATCACAATATGAAATAATACATATTGGTTTTGAATATTACAGTCCCAACAAATGCCGCTCTACCCTGCAGGGCAGAAGAGAAGATGCTGTGATCTCCCACTGCATCTTGCTCCGAAACAAAGCTCTGGTCCACCTCTCCTTTGCCTTAGGATGTCTCCAAGAAAGACAGAAACAAGAGCTGAAAGGAGCCAGAAAAGGAATAAGGAACTTGCCTGGATGCAGGGACAACTTTATGACTGTAAGATCCATCCAGGAAACAGGATTAAAGCTTGAAATACAAAGAGATGTTGGAGCAGACTGCTGGGTCACCCATGCTGTTTTTACCCGTGGAGCTTCTTGAAGAAAATTAAACAAACATCTATCAGGAAAGCCCTTAAATCTGGTTAATTTAGGCTCCCTGAGCAAGTTAAAGCCATCTACGGTCTCTTTGAGCTGCCTTCTATCTTGACTTGCCGGCCTGATGCTCTTGTTGCCAAAGAGAAGAAAGGGTACACGTGCTGAAGTATCTCAGCTGCTCCACACAAAATCCCACTGCAAACAAAACCTGTTGTTTTATAGCCAGAAAAAGCAGGCAAAGACTCATAACATCAGCCTCAGCCAGAATCACCCATGTCTCCTCTTAGAGAAACATTTAAGAAGGGAACCATTGCTGCAGTTTACTCAACTCATTTTCTTCTCCTGCCACCGTTAGATCCTCTGAACTCTGGGGTCCTTAGGAAATTTAGATTCATTTACGTAGAGGCCCTTTCACCCCTGGATATGTTAGGCGTGCAAATTTAAACCACACTTTTAAGAGATTTAAACAATCTAGTTTCAAAATGTTGAAAGACTGCTCTCGTCATGTCAAAACCAGACAGACCAGCGCCTTCGAAACTTGAGTTTTGCCAGCGAGGCAACCTCTGAATCTTCAATGAAAAACTGAAGAGGCTTTTTAAAGAGATCATCTCAAGAGCTGTCTACAAAACCAACAGCAACAAAGAAGGGCACAGGCCTTTGGAGTTGTTTTATTTTGACTATATCTGCTAGTACAGGAAATGTTCAACAGATGAGTTACTCAAAAGTTGTGAGTGCAGTAATGACAGCAAATAGATCAGTCCGCTGGCACTTGGGAGTGACTGACTTCTGTTAACATGGCCACAGACAGAGGATGAATGATAAATTAACCTGCTTTTCACTTCTGATATAAATAAAAGAAAAAACAGCCACCAACAAAACAGCAGTATGCCAACCCTTCTGAATGGCCTCATTTAGCTTCAAACACCAACCACGTACAACGTACTGAGATGAAAACTTCACTGAAAAAGCTGCTGCATTCAAGAGTTCTACAAACATCATGAAGTTGGTAAGCACGTACCTACACCCAGGCTTTTTATTTCAAAGCTATTAAAAGTCCCAGCTAAAATGACTGTAATGGAAAGCGATTAGAGGGAAGGGAAATAACCACATTTCTGTTTGCTTGCTTAATGCTTCGTGATCTCTTTCATTATCATCTCTTACACAAAATCTACCGCTATTACCTCTTCCATAGCAACAGAATGTTTTTTTATTTAAATATAATAATGATTCTAAACCAGCAGAAATCAGCAAGGAGGCTGAGACAGGTATGATGCAGTATCCAAAGCACGCTCTAATTCCTGGAATGCCTTCGTTTCAAAATAAGCAGCCCCCAGTTTTAATTTGTTCCATACTGTTATTGTTGTTGTTATTCGAATGGAAGCAGCATCCCCAAATCCCAAGACAGAATGCAGCATTACTGCATTTTTCACATCAAACACAATCGTTTTCACACTAGGAGCTTTAAAAAAGAAACAAACAAAAAAGGAAGCTGGCTATTGACATTGGGCACACAGGCTCATTGCTCCTTATTTACAGCTAGATGTGTACCTGTAAGTCACACTGCTGCCTACAACACAGCTGGTTCGAGGCTTGAGCACTTGGTTAATTCTGCTGGCGTGAATCGCCTCACCTGAACACAACGAGATCACGCACACCAGTAACGGGGTGCTGGCACAAGGAGGTTGTGCAGGATGGGCACAGGGCAGACAAAGGGGAGATTATACACAGGTCAGCTTTCATCCCACATTTTGGTTTGCATACGATGTATGTGGAGGCTTGGTATTTTAATTCACCAGCTTTCTGTGCTGAGAGGCCAAGATGCAGAGAAGGGAAAGCAGCCACTGCTAAGCAAGAAAGCAAGTAAAGGATGTGAGCGCTGCGACCGGAGAAACTTCATTCCACTGTTAGGAAAGCAGACTCTGTACTTCGTCCTGACAACTGCAACCCCACAAACCCTACCCAGCCCCAACTGCCTCTCCTCCTTCCCTGGAAGACCCCCAGGGGACCAAATTCCGATTACTGAGGTTATAGTAATAGGATAAAAGACCCAAACACCTGGCTTGTTTGCGATGTGAAGCCTAAACATCTGGCACAAATTAATGAACATTTTTATTTCTCTGCGTAGTTCAACTACAAGGGTGCAGCCTGGACTAGATGATCTTCAAGATCTCTTCCAACTTTTATGATTCTATGATGACTTATTTGCATTGCCATAGGAACTTGGAAACCTGTTCTCAAATGAAAAACAGTATGCAGTGAAAGAAGGTCACAACTACACAGCTACTCGATTACACAAGCCAGAAAATACGTTTTCTTGCTGAAGCCTTAAACACACTCCTCTCATTTTATTACCAAAGACATTACAACATCAGCAGGACAGTGTGCAAGAGGTGAAGCCCCCTGGCTGTACAACGAATGCAGGTGCTCCCATTTCCATCTCCCCGGCTAAAACTGAACGCAATGCCAGTCCTGCAGCACGTGTGTGCCAGCCATGTCTGAAGGATTGAGGCCCCTGCTCCACAGGAGGGCAGGCCCTGATGCAGCGCAGTCCTTTAGGATGAAGGGAAGGGCTCTGAAGTTCGTGTGACTGAAGCGGTTTGGAGCCATGTCCCAGGAGGCGGGCGCAGGGGCTCCGAGCCACCGCGGGGAGGAATAACCCAACACGGGCGGATCAGGAGACAGCACGGACCTCTTCCGGCCGCGAAACGTCACAAAACCTCCCAGGACAGAACCCGCCCCAAGCGCCCCACACCCGGAGAACGGTGCCCTCAGCCGCCCCCCAGCCCGGCCGTACCTGGTGGTGACCAGCACGGCGGGCGCCGCGCTGTGCTGCATGGCGGGCGAGCGGGCTCCTTCCGGCCCGCCCCGGGAGCAGAGGCCGCGGCCGGCAGCCAAGCGCCCGTCACGGGGTCCCGCCTCCCTCCCCCCCGCGGGCTGGCTGCGGCCCGGCCGGATGCGTGCCGGCTGCGGCGCAAAAGGAGCGCTGGGAAACGCGGGGAGAAAAGGGCGCGCTGCGCCGTAGTCGGCAGGATTCGAACCTGCGCGGGGAGACCCCAATGGATTTCTAGTCCATCGCCTTAACCACTCGGCCACGACTACACCGGCGTGCGAAGTTGCTGGCAGCGAAACTCCAGTAATTTATCCCCGGTTTGTGTTCCTAAGCGGTGTCACTGAGATCCAGGTCGCTCAGCCTTTCCCTGCCCAGGAGATGCTCCAGGCCCTAAATCATTTTGTGGCCCTCTGATGGAGATCCCCGTCTTTCATGAAGTGAGGAGCCCAGAACTGGACACAGTGCTCCAGATGTGGCCTCACCAGGGCAGAGGAGCGGGAGGATCCCCCCCCTCCACCTGCTGGCCACGCTCCCCTTAATGCACCCCAGGATCCCATCTTCCTCCTTGGCCACAACTGCCCACTGCTCACAGCCAACCAGGATGCCCAGGTCCTTCATCACAGAGCTCCTCTCCAGCAGATCAGCCCCTAATCTGGACTGCTGTTATTCCTCCCCATGTGCACGGCCCTACGGTTGCTCTTACTGAACCCCATCAGGTTCCTCTCAGCCCAATTCTGCAGCCTGTCCAGGTCTTGCTGAATGGCAGCACAGCCTTCAGGTCTGTCAGCCGCTCCTCACAGCTTTGTGTCATGTTAAAGGAGAAATGGAAGCTCTTTGGGGTGTCCGGAGGGAGGAGCAGCACCTAGAATAAGATTAGTGGTTTCATCCTGGACAGAGGCAACTAAAGGAGTCAGGGATGTGATGGACTGTACAGCCTATGCCATCAAAAGCATCACAGATTTATTAAAAAAAATAAATAAAAGTTGTACAAAGCTCAAACTTGACAGAAGCAAACCGCATGATGCGGATAGAGCTGTCTGCTAGAGCTGAACAACCATCTTGCCTTTATCAGAAGCAACATCTCAGAACGTTTGGAGTACGATTTCACAGAGTCACAGAACGGCCGAGGTTGGCAGGGACCCCTGGGTCCATCTGGCCCAACTCCTTTTCAGGTAGGGTCTCCCAGAGCAAGGGTGCCCAGAACTCACTGTGTTCCACTTTGTGCCCTCGGCCTCTTGCAAAAAAAAGCAACATTTCCATGCTACTTTGGATGCTACATAGACCATTTCAGCCATTTAATTGATTTATTTTCATCTTTTTTTTTTTTCCTGGCCATGGGTGCCGTGGGTGAGTGTTGGTCAGACCATGCACTCAGCCCATCAGTCACAGTGGGACTCCTTCATGCACTTGATCATCAGCTGGAGTCATGCTGGGGAAGGCTGATGGAAGGATATGCAGCAAATCTATTTATTTTAATACATTTTAATTTATTATATAAATTATATATAAATTATATATAAATTAAAATATAAATTATTATTTATATTTTAATAAATATTTTAATACCAGTAACAGCTTAGCATCACTAACAAAGTTATGATTTCCTACCAATATCTGGACTAACCTCAGCTGCTCCTCTCAACCTCATGGATATCTCATGTTCATCTATGGGTGAGCAAAGGAGATGGAAGAAACTCTCTCAACCTTCAGCACTACCTTCTTCTGGACTACAGGTCTTTTCCCTGCCTTTTAACTCTTCAGTATTGACTGGTTTGGTTGGTTGGTTGATTTATTTTTATCCATTCAGATGACAGGTTGGATATTAGGAAGAATTTTTTCTCAGAAGGAGTAATGATGCATTGGCACAGGCTGCCCAAGGGGGTGGTGGAGTCACCATCCCTGAAGGTGTTTAGGGAAAGGGTAGATGGAGTGCTTATGGACATGGGTTAGTGGGCAATATTGCTGGTAGGTGGATGGTTGGACAGATGAACTTAGAGGTCTTTTCCAACCTTAATGATTCTATGTTTCTGTGACAGCTTCAAACTGAAGAAAGTTTTCAGAGAAAAGGAGACCAGTATGATTTCAGTCAATAACCTTTAGAAAGTGAAAAAGAATGAACAGGAGACGAGTAATTAAGCTCAGTAGATGGATAAAGGAGCTTCATTTGTGTTCAAGATGTGTGAGCATTCAGTAGTGTCCATATAAGAGGAGCTCATGCTGAAATATGACCTCATCCTGAAAAGCTACATGAAGAGCTCTCCACAACACAAGTGTAATGGAAAAGGCAGATTTTAAACAAAGAATTTAAGGAGAGATGCTTATAACCTTGGTAGCCGGTGTAGCAGCTTCATCAGTAAAGAGGCAATTCCAGTTTCACCATCATCATCAAAAATACTTTGGCCATTATTGTTTCACAAAAATAAAAGGAAAGTGTGATGAGTTATTTTCAGACCTCAGAACTCTGATACCTAATGTAGGCAATCCAATTAAATTACACTACCCTTATAAATCTCATGATTTTGGGATTCCTTTTTAACACTTGGTTCAGTAGTATGGTGGTGGCTGGTAAATGAATTGATATCATCATTTTCCCAAACTTTTCACTAAATCCCTCATAGGAACCAAAAACTGATTCTGCTCTCCTGTTTTCATACCTATATGCCTTCCACTTGCTTGCTGCACAAGCTGGAGAAACTCCTGCATGTGCTTTCCTTCAAAACGGGAAGAATGTCCCATGGAAGAAAGAAAGTCAAGAAGACTCTGCCCAGACATTCAGCACCAGCCTGTGGATATTGCAGACCCCATGCCACAGACAGCCAGGTCAGCTCAGGGAGGGCGAGCATAAGCAGCATAAGCTGTTTGTTTCTGGGTTAATTCTTCTGTCCACTAGAGAGCACTCAAAGCTAACTAATAAACCATGACAGGTTGCTGGTGCTAACTGCGGCCCCCTAATTGTGTCTCACCCTTCGGGACCCAGCTCTGGAACCTGTCTCAGAGTCACGTCTATCTTCTGGCTGGGAGCACAGCCCTGGCTGGGTGTGATTCTTGGCAGCTCTCAGGTTTTCTTTTCACCTCCCCCGAGCTAACAGACCAGCAGCAGTGAGTTTATAAGTCTCAAGGGAATTATCTGCCAAAGTTTGGATCCCTGGCAAAATGCTCTGCTTGTAATCATGGATGCGGAGAAATCAGAGCCCTGCATAGGGTATAGTAAATAAAATGGAGGGGCTGGAGGGAAGCAAGGACAGGGGAACACACTTACATACAAAATAAATCGGCTATGAAAACACATTTTAAAAGCTGAAATGAAACCTTTTTCAGCCTAGATCATATTGAGAGAAATACAATATCATTTAATGACTCCACTGGAGTAACAGGATCCCAGTGAGATGACCAGTCACTTTATCGTTTCTACCACTATTTGTTTTCAGATGACAATTACAGAACCCAGATGTGAACCACAAGGAGATTTTATATTAAGACCGGAGTGCTTTGTGAGTTTCAAAGGTAGCCAAAATGCTAGATTTAAAGTTCACTGTTGTTATATGATGTGGTAAGGCTGTTGATAGCCTGTCAAGGCAGCCTTTTAATCTACACACCTCCTAAACTTGGGATCGATTGATTCTGGGAAGAAGAGAGGAGAGTTATACTGCTGTACTTCGTTATACCTCATGCTTTTCTCTCCCTTAAACAGTTAACCTGTAATATGATGAGCCACATGTCAGGAATAATCTAGTAGAAACCATAGGTAATCCCTGCTGAAAGATAACCTGGCTCTTTCTGTGCTGCAGCCCTAGAATTAAAATTCCCTGTCTCTAAAGTTTGGGAGACTGATGTAAATCATGGATAAATCTCATGGTAGAGAGCTGCAAAGAAAAGATGAGATTTTCTGGTTTGCCTCAATTTGAAAACAAACAAACAAACAAAAAAAACCACCGTGCAATCCAAAAAAATTGTCTACATTATTCAAAAACCGATCTATAGTAGGTAGAAACTGCAGACTTCTTCCTTCCTTCCTTCCTTCCTTCCTTCCTTCCTTCCTTCCTTCCTTCCTTCCTTCCTTCCTTCCTTCCTTCCTTCCTTCCTTCCTTCATTCCCTTCCTTCCTTCATTCCCTTCCTTCCTTCCTTTCCTCCCTCCCTCCCTCCCTCCCTTTTTTCCCTTTTTCTCCCTCCCTCTCTTCCTCTCTTCCTTTTTTTTTTTTTCAAAGACAGATTGTGGTAGCTAACTTTTTCTATATGCAATGAAAAGCATATTTCCCCAAGTCAAGGAAGGGTGAAGACTAGTCAGTAACAGCACATGTTTACAGATAATCTCCCAAATACGTTGCCAAGTTTTCCATGTACTTCTACACCATGCACTTAACCTAAGCTGTTGTTTACCTTGGTTTCCATCACTCCTACCAGGTAAGCTCTAGAGGTATTTATCATAGAATCACAGAATCATATTTATGTCCATGTTCATTTATTTGGTTGGAGATAAACAAGAGCCCAAGGTCTGCTTGGCTTTGGTGCTTACTCTGGTTGTTCAGCGCCTGTGTGGAAATGACTCCCTTTATGAAGACCCTGTCTGGACCTCTTTCATCAAAAGAAAAGCCTTTAGTTATTGGATACCTAAAAATCACAACAACTTTGCTGGAGTAAAGCTTTGAAAGAATGAAGGCAGGACTGTGCACAGGCAGAACAATCTGGGCAGGAACAATCTGGGTTTCCAGCACAGAAGCCCATCAGCTACCCTGCCTTGGTCTCCAGCATCTCCAGGGCACCATTTGCATGAGTAAATCAAACAATGCCTGGGAGCATGGACTGACACTCTGTTGTCAGCACTATGACTTTATTAAAAGGATTCCTGATGTGTTTTCATGGCATCAAGTTGTGCCATGGGAGATTCAGGTTGGACGTTAGAAAATAACTTCTTCTCCAAGAGAGTGGCCAGGCACTGGAACAGGCTGCCCAGGGAGGAGGTGGAGTCACCAACCCTGGAGGTGTTCAAGAAACATGAAGATGTTGTACTGAGGGATGTGGTTTAGTGATAAATATTGGTGATAGGTGGACGGTTGGACTGGATGATCTTAGAGGTCTTCTCCAACCTTGGTGATTCTAGGGTTCTATGATTTTCAGCTGAGAACTGAGCTGAGCAGTTCCTGGGGCAATTCAGTTGTTAACACAAGCCAAGGACCATTCCCATCCAGCACTCTGGTCAGCAGCCCTGGAGGCTAAGAGAGCTCAATCATATGGACATGGGGTGTCCATATCAATCCACCTTGGTGCCAAAGAATGGTCCTACAGTTAATTTGCTTGTATAGATGTAGCCCAGGTGGCTAGTTCTGCTTCCACAACCATGTCCGCCTGGAGGGCTCATTGGATGGTTTAATAGCCTTTACATTTACAGCCTGTTTTATGCACACAGCACAGCCCTCACTGTATGGAGGAAGAACTGCTGAGAAGATTTAGAGCATCATTCACTTGTAGTTTCCACATCACTAAATCATCAAGGCCCAGGAAGACCCTTAAGTCTCCTTGTGTCTTTGGCTCTTATTAAAACCGCCAGCCCAGGCTTAATTTGTGCCACAGGGTGAGGCACTGCAGAAAGGATATAGGCAGAATTTAGCACCTCCTTGTTCCAGAAGCAAAGCGCTTGTTAGCGAACTGCTTTCTGCCCACCAGGCCATCGTTTCATTTCATGTAGTCACATCAAATCATTCTCCACTGCACTTCCATTCTGTTTGCAGAGCAAGGAGCCACAAATGCCATGTTATTTATTTACTGGTTAATGTACGGGATGAATGTAAGAATGACAGAACTCCCAATACTCAGGCAAAAAGCTTGTTCTGATTTACATTTGGTAAAACTGTGTAAAGTTACCTTCAGAGCCTTAAGAGAGACGGCATATTATAGTTATTATTGTTGTGGTGTATTTGTTAACTTGAGGGCTTTCTGAGACAGAACTGAGGCAACGCAAAATAAGATGGAGCTTCACCTGACACAGCCGCAGCCTGGTGGTGCCTTCCACGCTCCGCCTGCTCCCCACAAGACACCCTGCTCTGAGGTTTGCTGCTATGAATCCCTTGACCAGGAGATGGTGCTCCTGCCCTGGGAGTCAGCCCAGCTGCCAGCCGGTCCCTTCCCGGTGCTCCCGGCTTGCTGATGGTGCTCGGTCCGCTGCAGCAACCCAGCAGCAGATGAAGCTCCCCTGGAGCAGGGGAGGCATGTCTGTGTGCCCCCTGTATGCCCCAGCTGCCCCACACGTCTCACCGGTGTCCCCAGCGCGACCGGCGAGGAACCAGAGCTCCCACCTCCCAGCAGGTACCCTAGGCTGTTAGCTGAGCTCAGAAGGGATGGATCCACCTGCTGATTCCTGCCCAAAGGGATATTCCCAGCAAGGAGAGAATATTTCCTGTTTTCAGGGACACACTTGCTTTGCCAGATCCCTGTCATATGGAGAATTATTGGGTTGACCTTATGGACTTCAGCTGATGTAGCTCCACTGGGCTGATCTACAGCTGAAAATAAGAGCACTGAATTGAATGTGAGAGCAAAACTTGTGTTTGACAAGGAATAAACAATACCAAAGGATGTGACGCTAACCTAAAGGGGAAAAATCTCCTTCTTCCCCGGCCTCTCAGCTGGGTTCCTTGGTTAGTGCTGTAGGAACCACCTTTGGAGGTCTCGCTCTCCTTCCAAAAGGTAAGAAAGGTAAGGAGTGAGGCTGAGAAAAAAGCTGAAATGAAGTGAGGTGAATTGCACCCCTCCCAACCACATGCCAGCCTGGTCTGCCACTGTAACCATTGACTGAGCATCTGGGCTTGAGTGCATGGATGGAGCTATCTGCAAGTGGATTATGCCAGACCCTATCAACCAGATGTTGGGTGTGTGGATTTTCCCAAGGGGGATGGAAGGTCTACCAAAGGGCTTTTGTTTCCCAGGGGTGGCTGAGCTCTTGGCAAAGTGTTTCTCTAAAACTCCTGGCCCTTAGCTAGAGCATGGTAGTCAAGTAGAAAGTGGTGGACATCCAACCTGCAGCAATGAGAGTAAACTCTCTGGGTCTGAAAGAAAACAGCCTACAGGACTTTGGATCTATCTGATGTTACATGCATTGACTTTGTACCTTAATTTGTCTTACCTTCTCTGGCTATCCCTGTGCAGACAATCAGAAAAAAAAAAAATAGCTTGGCTTCAGTTTCAGTAAGTTTTGGAAAGACGTGATAGGGACGTGGTTAGTGGGCATGGTGGTGTTGGTTTGACGGTTGGACTAGATGATCCTAGAGGTCCTTTCCAACCTCAGTGATTCCATGATTCTGTGATAAGATTTGGAAAGAAAATGATGCTGTTGCTTGGTTACTTGCTGAGCTGGCCCCCACTTGTAGCCATCTCACTAGAAGATGTTTGCTAAGCCAAGTCTCAGGAGGCTTCTTGTGTGGTCACCACATGAGGACATATTCTCCCAAATAACCACAAGCATTACACATTGTGACCACTGCAAACTTGCTCAAGACTTGAAAATTTGGTGGAGCTCCGCTGGCTTGGCTGATGGAAACAGCCACAAACACCCCAGCTCAGAGGCCTGGGGGAAGTTTGTCACCACAGTTCAGTTTTGTTCCGTCAAGCAGTGCTGATGACGGGGAAGGTGAACAGCTGTGGAGACAAAGGACTCTGGGAACGTGGCTATGGCACTGGGTTCATGGTCATTCCTTGAGGATCTCTTTTCTGCCTCACTTTCCTCCTTTGGGAACTGATGAGGTGCTTTGTTCTGGTTATGTCAATAACTCCTTTTTCCCTGTGGTGAGGAGCATCTGTAGGGGGGGCCTCTGTGCCAGGTGAGTCCCAGGCTGGCACCTTGCCTACAGGTGAAAAAGAGGATGGCAGGAGAGCCCGCCCTGCCTGGGACTCAGCTCTGCATAGAAACAGCTGGGGATGTGCTCCACATGTAAAGGTACCCTTCCTTCCAAAACCCCATCCAGAGCAGTGTCTTGGAAAGACTGTGGTGATAAGCAGTGCCACCGGCCAAGGTGTGGGACCGCTTCCTGGTAAACAAGCATTGGCTTCACGTTACTAGAGACAGGTTCTCAGGAAACATAGAGGCAGATGTGGCCCTTTAGCTTCACCTTAAGTTCTGACAGACTTCTGATTTATTCAGTATAGAATCATAGAATCCTTAAGGTTGGAAAAGACCACTAATATCATCGAGTCCAACCATCCACCCATCCCCACCATGCCCACTGACCACGTCCCTCAGTGCCACATCTCCACGATTCTTGATCACCTGCAGAGACAGCGACTCCACCACCCCCCTGGGCAGCCTGTGCCAGTGCATCACCACTCTTTTGGAGAAGAAATTTTCCCAAATATCCAACCTGCAATGATGGGACATCGTGGGGCTTTGTCAGTTTGCGCTGGAGTTACCAGGAGGATTTGTAGGAGTAAGGAGAAACGGAGCAGGGAATGGGGCTGGAACCAGTCTCGCCATGATGGTGGAGAGCCACCATGGGCAACGGGGGGTGCCCTTGAGAGGAGCAAGTCTCCTTGCTGGTGAAGTCAAATGGACATAAAATCTCCCGTGGTTATATGGGTGTTTTTTCTGTATAAACTTGCTAATTGAGTTGTAAAATAAAACTGCAGCCTTTCCTCTCCAATTTCTGCTGCTGCAGCCGCGTGCTAATTTGGTTTTGGAAGGGGGCTGGTAGAAGGTGGCCCTTTGCCAGCGTGAAGTTATGCACAGAAGGGTTTGTGCTGGGAGAGCAGGGAGCATGCGCTCGGAGCGGGAAGGGGCAGGAGCTGGGGCAGTTCAGGCAGCTCCTGCAGCTGGGCTGGGCCGATGGAAACTCATGAAAACCCAACAGGGTTTGGATGAAGCTGCAGTGGAGAACAGATGGGAAACGCCGGCACCTCCGGAGATGCTGGGCAGTGGAGAGGATGGGCTGTGGGACTGCACAGCCGGCCAGGATTTGCTGCATACGTGCTCATGGAGCCATGCGCTGGTGTGGGCATGTGTGCCTGATGTGTGCGTGCATCCACTGGGGTTTGTGGCCGCGTGCGTGCTCACGTTTGTGCTTTTGGACAGGGAACTCTCTCAGCCCCAGCACGTGTGGCAGCGTGTAGGGATGGAAAGCTGGAGAAGGAGAAAACTCGGGTGCTCTGCTGTGTCTGTATCATTTCAATTTTTAGCAGATAGACTGAAAAAATGCAAGGGCAGTTCCAAGCGCCCAGAATTTGGAGGAGCCTGGGGTTCCTCGTGTGTGGAATCGTTGGAAGGGACCTCTTGGAGTTGGAAGGGACCTCTAAAGGCCATCTAGTCCAACTCCCCTGCAGTGGACAGGGACACCTACAGCTCTATCAGGTTGCTCAGAGCCCCGTCCAGCCTGACCTTGAATGAATGTGTGCCTCTGCTGACACCGTTTTTGCACATTTCACCATTCCCTGTGAAAATGTCTGCTCTGGAGGAATCCAGGAAGGAGGCTCCAATGCCAGTACACAGAGCACGAAGTTCATAGATGGACCAATGAAGCTCATCACATCCTTCCCCTGACCCTTTCACTCCCTTCCCATTGGGAAGAGAGCACATGGGAAGCTGGGAGCCCCACCGGGGGCACAGCCTGTTGGGCAGTTCTTTACTCAAGAGGATGGTGAGGCGCTGACACAGGCTGCCCAGAGCAGCAGTGGGTGCCCCATCCCTGGAGGCATTGAAGGCCAGGTTGGATGGAGCCCTGCACAGCCTGAGCTGGTGGGGGGCAACCAGCTCACAGCAGGGGGTTGGGGCTGGGTGGTCTTTAAGCTCCCTCCCAACCCAAGCCGTTCTGTGATTCTATGGTGCCACTGGGGGAGGTGGGATTGGGATGGGATGGGGCTCTTCTGCCTTCCCGCATTAGGAAGGGCTGCTCCGAGCGCTCAGCCTCCGCGGGATGGCGATGCCAGTCGGCGATAGGAACCACGGGCTGACGGAGCACCTGTAGGATGACAGCAGGAAGAAACGCGAGAGGCTGCAGTGATAAATGCTCGTGAGAAGTGTTTGTTTTTGGGGGGGGGGAGAGGGAAAAAAAAAAAAGAAAAAGCCATGTTTGTTTTGGCCAAACACTTACATTCCTTCCAATAAATCATCGCGGCACTTGTTTTTGTATTTGCGGAGAAATTGCAATAGACACAAGCAGGGACTTAAGAGACTTAAAATAACATCCCGGTAAATACCCCACGTTGTTATTTTAATCGAGGCCCGAGGAAACATCTGAATTTTACCAAGGAAACCCTCCTCGGTGAGGGGAAAACATCGCCCCGCGCCCGCCCGGGGCTTTGTTCCGCCGCGGGGCGGAATTACCGCGGCTGCTGCGGGCGCGGAGCCGCTCGGAGTCCGCTCCCCGGGGCCGCCCCGTTGCCCCAAGCCCCCCGAGAGTGGGCACCCTCCGGACCGCGGGCCGGGGGTCCCTGCCCGAAGCGCGGGCCGCGAGACAGAGGCCGGAGGCGCTCCCTCCCCAGAACAAGGCCCGGCGAGGGTGACCCCGCAGCACGGGGAGCCGTCGGGGGGTCGCGGGACGCCGCGTCGGGCGCACAGAGCGCG